>NC_086319.1:2436998-2551998 GCF_036172605.1 Pelobates fuscus | reverse complement strand
AACTGAGGACTGGGATGCCCAGCCTGCTTTTTATTGTGGTTACATGGAAAAAGAACACACCCAGGGCGAGGCATAAAATCACCAATCACACATATGGTACAACCCACACATCCCCTCCCCTCAGATAAACAGTTAAACCAATTATGCTGTACATATTTTTAGCCAAATTCTGGATGTACCCCAAAAACATTTGGATGAATGGTTCGGGAGCTATGGGGTTCCAAAGTTTTGACCGACCGCACAGACTTTCTGCCCGAAAATAGTTCCACAAGTTTTGGCCTTGCGGTCGGTCTCCGTTGGTACGTTAAAACTCCACGAAACCCTTTCCATCCACAGTTATCCCGGGGTTCGCTATACTCCCCATGTAAAGGGTAATCTTTCTACCGAGCGGCGGGTCGTTCGGTAGGTCCAGCACAAAGTTACGTTATCCTGGAGGTCTCAGCGGTGTTCTCCGTTTTTCTCCGTGCTTCTCCGTTTTTAGTTCCAGACGATTGCTGGCAAACACCGCTGTTCGCACGTAAGATTGCCGCGAACACGTGCAAAGTCCCGAAATGGCGGCCACCTATACTTTACACAAAGGATTTGTGCTGAACCATGCGAACGGCTGGTAAAATAGCACTTAAAGGCACACAGTGAAATAACGTTTTTGTAACAGTGCTCCCTTTTTGTGGAACACTCTGGCAGACACTGTCTGACCCCTTTTCGGGGCAGACTAAGGCTGTCCAGACCGCTGGTTATGCTGGACTGAGGTCTGTTTGTCTGGACAACCCGTCGGCGTTGCCATTCTGTTTCCCAGGTCTGTAGGTAATGGTGAAATTGAAGGGTTGCAACGATAAACTCCAACGTAACAGTCTGCCGTTATCCCCAGAGACCCGGTTTAGCCACACCAACGGGTTATGGTCGGTAACCAGAGTGAACTCTTGTCCATACAAATAGGGAGTCAATTTCTTTAATGCCCACACCAAAGCCAAACACTCTTTTTCTACCGCTGCATAGCTGACTTCGCGGGGCAGGAGCTTACGGCTGATGTAGGCAACTGGATGCTCCCCTCCGTCTTCGCCTACTTGGCTGAGGACAGCTCCCTGCCCGAACATGGAGGCGTCTGTATGGACGATAAAACGTTTGTTAAGGGCTGGGGCTGCCAAGACAGGAGCGTTAACAAGAGCATTTTTGAGAGCCTGGAAAGCCGTTTCACAGTGGGGAGACCACAGGACCTGTCGAAGTTTTTCTTGGTCAAGTCAGTCAGGGGCTTGGCAAGTGTGCTGTAGTCTGGTACAAACCGTCTGTAGTACCCTGCCCTGCCCAGGAATGCTAGGACCTGAGTCTTAGTGGTGGGGGTGGGCCAATTGGCGACAGCTTCTATCTTGGCCGGTTCTGATCGCTGTTTCCCACACCCCACCCGGTGACCCAGGTACTGTACCTCGGCCATCCCAAAGTGGCATTTTTCTGGCTTCAGAGTCACGCCAGCAGCCCGGATCTGATCCAGAACCATTCCTACGTGAGCTAAGTGGTCCTCCCAGGACTCACTTTGGATCGCTATGTCGTCCAGGTATGCGCAAGCAAAACCCTGGAAGCAATCCAGGAGCCTATCGACCAAGCGCTGGAATGTAGCTGGGGCATTCTTCATCCCAAACGGCATTACCTTAAAATGATATAAGCCAAACGGGGTGACGAATGCCGACTTGGGGATAGCCTCCGGGGCCAGGGGAATCTGCCAGTAACCCTTGCAGAGGTCGATGGTGGTCAGGTAATTTCCCCTGGCTATACGATCGATTAGCTCGTCTACCCTGGGCATAGGGTAAGCGTCCGTCACTGTCTTTTCATTGAGCCTCCGATAGTCTACGCAAAACCGGGTTGTACCATCTTTCTTGGGCACCAGGACCACTTGGGAGGCCCATGGACTATCGGAGGGCTCAATTACCCTGAGTTGGAGCATCTCATTGATCTCCTTCTTCATTCCTGTCCTAACTGCCTCGGGGATTCGGTAAGGAGCCTGGCGTAAGGGAGCTTGTCCCGGGGTATCTACCTGGTGGGTGGTTAAGGTAGTGTACCCTGGCTTCTGGGAGAAAGTGAGGTTTTGGACTGCAGGAGTTGGTTAAGCTGCTCCCTTTCAGTGGGGCTAAGTCCTATCTGAACCTGAGCTACTATATCTGCGGGGGGACTCTTTTCTAATAGATCTGGAATGGGTAGACTGTCGGGGTCTTCCTGAGGGGGACAGCATACGGCCGTCACGTTCTCTGGCCGCTCAAGATATTCCTTGAGCATGTTCACATGGAATGTCTTTCTAAGATTGCTGTCATGGCAGCTAGCTATTACATAAGTGGTGTCTCCCCTTTTCTCCACGATCTGGTAGGGGCCCTGCCATGACGCCTGCAATGTGTCTGTCTTAACTGGCTTAAGCACTAACACATTTTGCCCTATGGTAAAGATTCTCTTTCGGGCCCCCCGATCATACCATAACTTCTGTCTTCTCTGGGCCAATTGGAGATTAGCCTGCACTGATTTGGCTAATTGCTCCATTCGGTCCCTGAGTTCCAGTACGTATGGCACAATGGGGACACCGCCGGTCTCCATCTCTCCCTCCCAGTGCTCCCGGATCAGGTTTAGGGGTCCCCGTACCTTTCTTCCGTAGAGCAACTCGAAGGGAGAGAACCCTGTCGTTTCCTGGGGCACCTCCCGATAAGCAAATAGGAGGTGCGGCAGGAAACGTTCCCAGTCTCGGTATTCCTGAGTAAACGTCTTGAGCATAATGTACGTTTAATGTATATATTCTATAATGTGCGTTTAATGTATATATTCTATAATGTGCGTTTAATGTATATATTCTATAATGTGTGTTTAATGTATATATCCTATAACAGTGATGGCGAACCTTTTTGAGCCCGAGTGCCCAAACCGCAATACATGCCAACTTTTTTTTCCTTAAAGTGCCAACACGGCAATTGCGTGTGTGTGTGGGGGGGGGGTGCGTGTGTGTGGGGGGGTGCGTGTGTGTGTGTGTGGGGGGGGGTGCGTGTGTGGGGGGTGGGGGTGTGTGTGTGGGGGGGTGTGTGTGTGGGGGTTGTATGTGTGTATGAGGGGTGCTGTGTGTGTGTGTGTATGAGGGGTGCTGTGTGTGTGTGTATGAGGGGTGCTGTGTGTGTGTGTGTATGAAGGGTGCTGTGTGTATGAGGGGTGCTGTGTATGTGTGGGGGGGTGCTGTGTGTGTGTGGGGGGGTGCTGTGTGTGTGTGGGGGGTGCTGTGTGTGTGTGGGGGAGTGCTGTGTGTGTGTGTGGGGGAGTGCTGTGTGTGTGTGTGGGGGAGTGCTGTGTGTGTGTGTGGGGGGGAGTGCTGTGTGTGTGTGGGGGGTGCTGTGTGTGTGTGTGGGGGGGGGGGGGTGCTGTGTGTGTGTGGGTGCTGTGTGTGTGTGGGGGGGGGGGTGCTGTGTGTGTGTGTGGGGGGGTGGTGCTGTGTGGGGGTGCTGTGTGTGAGTGCTGTGTGTGTGTGGGGGGTGCTGTGTGTGTGTGGGGGGGTGCTGTGTGTGTGTGGGGGGGTGCTGTGTGTGTGGGGGGGTGCTGTGTGTGTGTGGGGGGGGGGGTGCTGTGTGTGTGTTGGGGGGTGCTGTGTGTGTGTTGGGGGGGTGCTGTGTGTGTGTTGGGGGGGTGCTGTGTGTGTGTGAGGGGGGTGCTGTGTGTGTGTGAGGGGGGTGCTGTGTGTGTGTGTGAGGGGGTGCTGTGTGTGTGTGTGAGGGGGTGCTGTGTGTGTGTGAGGGGGGTGCTGTGTGTGTGTGAGGGGGGTGGTGTGTGTGTGTGAGGGGGGTGGTGTGTGTGTGTGAGGGGGTGGTGTGTGTGTGAGGGGGTGCTGTGGGGGGGTAGGGGTACTGTGTGGGGGTAGGGATACTGCTGGCGGGGTATGGGTACTGCTGTGGGGGGTAGAGATAATGTGTGTGGGGGGTAGGGGTGCTGTGTGGGGGGTAGGGGTGCTGTGTGGGGGGTAGGGGTGCTGTGGGGGGGTAGGGGTACTGTGTGTGGGGGGGTAGGGGTGCTGTGTGTGGGGGTAGGGGTACTGCTGGGGGTGTTAGGGGTACTGCTGATGGTGGTAGGGGTACTGCTGGGGGTGGTAGGGGTACTGCTGAGGGGGGTAGGGGTACTGCTGGGGGCGGTAGGGGTACTGCTGGGGGGTAGGGGTACTGCTGGGGGTGGTAGGGGTACTGCTGGGGGTGGTAGGGGTACTGCTGGGGGTAGGGGTACTGCTGGGGGGTAGGGGTACTGCTGGGGGGGGGTAGGGGTACTGCTGGGGGTGGTAGGGGTACTGCTGGGGGTGGTAGGGGTACTGTTGTGGGGGAGTAGGAGTACTGCTGGGGTGGTAGGGGTACTGTTGTGGGGGAGTAGGAGTACTGCTGGGGTGGTAGGGGTACTTCTGGGGGGGTAGGGTACTTCTGGGGGGGTGGTAGAGTGCTGCTGGGGGGGTAGGGTGCTGCTGGGGGGGTAGGGTGGTGCTGTGGGGGGTAGGGTGGTGCTGTGGGGGGTAGGGTGGTGCTGGGGGGGTAGGGTGGTGCTGGGGGGGTAGGGTGGTGCTGGGGGGGTGGGGTGCTGCTGGGGGGGTGGGGTGCTGCTGGGGGGGTGGGGTGGTGCTGAGGGGGTGGGGTGGTGCTGAGGGGGTGGGGTGGTGCTGAGGGGGTAGGGGTGGTGCTGGGGGGGTAGGGTGCTGCTGGGGGGGTAGGGTGCTGCTGGGGGGGTGGGGTGGTGCTGTTGGGGGTGGGGTGGTGCTGTGGGGGGTGGGAAGCTGCTGGGGGGGTGGGGTGGTGCTGTGGGGGGTAGGGTGCTGCTGGGGGGGGGGGTGGGGTGGTGCTGTGGGGGGTAGGGGTGCTGCTGGGGAGATAAGGGTACTTCTGGGGGGGTAGGGTGCTGCTGGGGGGGTGGGGGGGTGCTGTGGGGGTAGGGATGGTGCTAGGGAGATAGGGGTGGTGCTTGGGGGGTAAGGGTACTTCTGGGGGGGGTAGGGGTGCTGTGGGGGGTAGGGGTGCTGTGGGGGGTAGGGTGCTGCTGGGGGGTGGGGTGGTGCTGTGGGGATAGGGGTGGTGCTGTGGGGGGTAGGGGTGCTGTGGGGGTAGGGTGGTGCTGTGGGGATAGTGGTGGTGCTGTGGGGATAGTGGTGGTGCTGGGGGGGGGTAGGGGTGCTGCTGGGGAGATAGGGGTGCTGCTGAGGGGGTAAGGGTACTTCTGTGGGGGGTAGGGGTGCTGTGTGTCAGTATCCCCCCCCTCCCTCCTTCTTACCTTTAATGAAGTGGGGGGGGGGACACAGCCATCCCTGGTGGTCCGGTGGTGGTACCGTCATCCCTGGTGGTCCGGTGGTGGCAGGCAGTTCTTCCGTGTCGGGAGGCAGGGGGAGGGATCTGTGATGCTGATCCCCTGTCCTCCCGCGCGATGCTGTGTGGAGCGTTGCCATGGTAACGCTCGGCAACGCTCCACACAGCATTGCGCGGGAGGACAGGGGATCAGCATCACAGATCCCTCCCCTGCCTCCCGACACGGAAGCAGAGTAGGCTCCTGCCGTTTCGGGCAGGCAGGTGCCTACTCTGCAGTGATGGCGGACCTGTGGCCGCGTGCCCACAGAGAGGGCACGGCGTGCCACCTGTGGCACGCGTGCCATAGGTTCGCCATCACTGTCCTATAATGTGTGTTTAATGTATATATATTATATCATATAATGTGCGTTTAATGTATATATTCTATAATGTGTGTTTAATGTATATATCCTATAATGTGTGTTTAATGTATATATTCCATAATGTGCGTTTAATGTATATATTCTATAATGTGCGTTTAATGTATATATTCTATAATGTATGTTTAATGTATATATCATATACTGTGCGTTCAATGTATATATTCTATAATGTGTGTTTAATGTATATATTCTATAATGTGCGTTTAATGTATATATTCTATAATGCGCGTTTAATGTATATATTCTATAATGTGCGTTTAATGTATATATCTTATAATGTGCGTTTAATGTATATATTCTATAATGTGCGTTTAATGTATATATCCTATAATGTGCGTTTAATGTATATATTCTATAATGTGCGTTTAATGTATATATCCTATAATGTGCGTTTAATGTATATATTCTATAATGTGTGTTTAATGTATATATTCTATAATGTGCGTTTAATGTATATATCCTATAATGTGCGTTTAATGTATATATTCTATAATGCGCGTTTAATGTATATATTCTATAATGTGTGTTTAATGTATATATTCTATAATGTGTGTTTAATGTATAAATTCTATAATGTGCGTTTAATGTATATATTCTATAATGTGCGTTTAATGTATATATTCTATAATGTGCGTTTAATGTATATATTCTATAATGCGCGTTTAATGTATATATTCTATAATGTGCGTTTAATGTATATATTCTATAATGTGTGTTTAATGTATATATTCTATAATGTGTGTTTAATGTATATATTCTATAATGTGCGTTTAATGTATATATTCTATAATGCGCGTTTAATGTATATATTCTACAATGTGCGTTTAATGTATATATTCTATAATTTGCGTTTAATGTATATATCTTATGATGTGTGTTTAATGTATATATACCATAATGTGCGTTTAATGTATATATTCTATAATGTGTGTTTAATGTATATATTCTATAATGTGCGTTTAATGTATATATTTTATATCATATAATGTGTGTTTAATGTATATATACCATAATGTGTGTTTAATGTATATATCGTATAATGTGCATTTAATGTATATATACCATAATGTGCGTTTAATGTATATATACCATAATGTGTGTTTAATGTATATATTCTATAATGTGTGTTTAATGTATATATCCTATAATGTGTGTTTAATGTATATATCCTATACTGTGCGTTTAATGTATATATCTTATATCTTATAATGTGTGTTTAATGTATATATTCTATAATGTGCGTTTAATGTATATATCTTATATCTTATGTGTGTGTTTAATGTATATATTCTATAATGTGTGTTTAATGTATATATTCTATAATGTGCGTTTAATGTATATATTATATAATGTGTGTTTAATGTATATATTCTATAATGTGCGTTTAATGTATATATCTTATAATGTGTGTTTAATGTATATATTCTATAATGTGCGTTTAATGTAAATATCTTATATCTTATAATGTGTGTTTAATGTATATATTCTATAATGTGTGTTTAATGT
This sequence comes from Pelobates fuscus, assembly GCF_036172605.1. Classification (NCBI taxonomy): domain Eukaryota; kingdom Metazoa; phylum Chordata; class Amphibia; order Anura; family Pelobatidae; genus Pelobates; species Pelobates fuscus. The sequence goes on along the minus strand of NC_086319.1, from coordinate 2,544,782 downwards.
ATACATTCTATAATGTGCGTTTAATGTATATATCTTATAATGTGTGTTTAATGTATATATTCTATAATGTGCGTTTAATGTATATATCTTATAATGTGTGTTTAATGTATATATTCTATAATGTGCGTTTAATGTATATATCTTATAATGTGTGTTTAATGTATATATTCTATAATGTGCGTTTAATGTAAATATCTTATATCTTATAATGTGTGTTTAATGTATATATTCTATAATGTGTGTTTAATGTATACATTCTATAATGTGCGTTTAATGTATATATCTTATAATGTGTGTTTAATGTATATATTCTATAATGTGTGTTTAATGTATATATTCTATAATGTGCGTTTAATGTAAATATCTTATAATGTGCGTTTAATGTATATATTCTACAATGTGCGTTTAATGTATATATCTTATAATGTGCGTTTAATGTATATATTATTTTCCTGGCTAATCATGGCAGGATATACACATGGGTTAGCTCCTCCTCTTACAGCGGATAGGACAGGAATAAAATAAACCTTTAAAAGGCGGATCCCTGCCTCGGTCCCTCAGTCTTTCTCCTGTCCTACAGCCCTCAGGGTGTGAGCATGTTTGCTCCCTTTACTCATGGACATGTAGGTTTATTCCCTCTCTTCATTACTTTATTTGTTTTTGCTATGGTGGTGCCTGTATACTGTGGTGTGTTTATACTATGGTACTGTTACACTCTGATTCCTTTAAACTGGGGTGCAATATGCAGCTGTGCCTTTACTGCCTCATGCTGTGATGCCTTTAACGTTGGTTATTTGTTGCACCTTGTTGCCTTCTTATAACCTTGCAGGCACTTTTACTTAATGCTTCCCCTCGGTCCCGGAGATTTATTCCCGGTTCCCTGGGTGTTCAGGGGCCATGTATGCTGCAGACCGAGCTCTCTCCCCGGTCTCTAGCCAGCAAATGCACTTGGAAGACGCCCGCGCAGGTGCAGTTTGTGCCTTAAAGGCCCAATACTGATGACTTGCATCATGGGAATACAGATTGTGGCAGCCATCTTGGTTTAGGGCAATTGCCAGTAAGTACCTAAAATAGAGGGAAATTTACTGTAAACATCCCAAACTTATCTGTAAAGTATTTGAAAGTATTTCCAGACAGATGGAGTGCTGTTTCAGCCAGTTTAATCTGTTTGACTGTTGTTATGGTTATAGAATTTGCCTTTTTGAACTTTTATACTTCGCCACATGTATTATTTTATTTGTTTATTTTATGTCTGAATCTACACCGTGTTCTGATGGGGATGGAAATTTAGTGGTAGGGAAAACCGTTATGCATTGCCTGTCTTCAGAAGGTAACCTCTTTAGCATCACCCATAGCTGCACAGCCACAGGACATGCTGGCATAGCTTACAAAGGAGGCTGCACAGCCACAGGACATGCTGGCATAGCTTACAAAGGAGGCTGCACAGCCACAGGACATGCTGGCATAGCTTACAAAGGAGGCTGCACAGCCACAGGACATGCTGGCATAGCTTATAAAGGAAGCTGCACAGCCACAGGACATGCTGGCATAGCTTATAAAGGAAGCTGCACAGCCACAGGACGTGCTGGCATAGCTTATAAAGGAAGCTGCACAGCCACAGGACGTGCTGGCATAGCTTATAAAGGAGGCTGCACAGCCACAGGACATGCTGGCATAGCTTATAAAGGAAGCTGCGCAGCCACAGGACATGCTGGCATAGCTTATAAAGGAGGCTGCGCAGCCACAGGACATGCTGGCATAGCTTATAAAGGAAGCTGCACAGCCACAGGACGTGCTGGCATAGCTTATAAAGGAGGCTGCACAGCCACAGGACGTGCTGGCATAGCTTATAAAGGAGGCTGCACAGCCACAGGACATGCTGGCATAGCTTATAAAGGAAGCTGCGCAGCCACAGGGCATGCTGGCATAGCTTATAAAGGAAGCTGCACAGCCACAGGACATGCTGGCATAGCTTACAAAGGAGGCTGCACAGCCACAGGACATGCTGGCATAGCTTATAAAGGAGGCTGCACAGCCACAGGACGTGCTGGCATAGCTTATAAAGGAAGCTGCGCAGCCACAGGACATGCTGGCATAGCTTATAAAGGAAGCTGCACAGCCACAGGACATGCTGGCATAGCTTATAAAGGAAGCTGCACAGCCACAGGACATGCTGGCATAGCTTATAAAGGAAGCTGCGCAGCCACAGGACATGCTGGCATAGCTTATAAAGGAAGCTGCACAGCCACAGGACATGCTGGCATAGCTTACAAAGGAGGCTGCACAGCCACAGGACATGCTGGCATAGCTTATAAAGGAGGCTGCACAGCCACAGGACATGCTGGCATAGCTTACAAAGGAAGCTGCGCAGCCACAGGACATGCTGGCATAGCTTATAAAGGAAGCTGCACAGCCACAGGACATGCTGGCATAGCTTATAAAGGAAGCTGCACAGCCACAGGACATGCTGGCATAGCTTATAAAGGAGGCTGCACAGCCACAGGACATGCTGGCATAGCTTATAAAGGAGGCTGCGCAGCCACAGGACATGCTGGCATAGCTTATAAAGGAAGCTGCACAGCCACAGGACGTGCTGGCATAGCTTATAAAGGAGGCTGCACAGCCACAGGACATGCTGGCATAGCTTATAAAGGAGGCTGCACAGCCACAGGACATGCTGGCATAGCTTATAAAGGAAGCTGCACAGCCACAGGACATGCTGGCATAGCTTATAAAGGAAGCTGCGCAGCCACAGGACATGCTGGCATAGCTTATAAAGGAAGCTGCACAGCCACAGGACATGCTGGCATAGCTTACAAAGGAGGCTGCACAGCCACAGGACATGCTGGCATAGCTTATAAAGGAGGCTGCACAGCCACAGGACATGCTGGCATAGCTTACAAAGGAAGCTGCGCAGCCACAGGACATGCTGGCATAGCTTATAAAGGAAGCTGCACAGCCACAGGACATGCTGGCATAGCTTATAAAGGAAGCTGCACAGCCACAGGACATGCTGGCATAGCTTATAAAGGAGGCTGCACAGCCACAGGACATGCTGGCATAGCTTATAAAGGAGGCTGCGCAGCCACAGGACATGCTGGCATAGCTTATAAAGGAAGCTGCACAGCCACAGGACGTGCTGGCATAGCTTATAAAGGAAGCTGCACTGCCACAGGACGTGCTGGCATAGCTTATAAAGGAAGCTGCACAGCCACAGGACATGCTGGCATAGCTTATAAAGGAAGCTGCACAGCCACAGGACGTGCTGGCATAGCTTACAAAGGAAGCTGCACAGCCACAGGACATGCTGGCATAGCTTACAAAGGAAGCTGCACAGCCACAGGACATGCTGGCATAGCTTATAAAGGAGGCTGCACAGCCACAGGACATGCTGGCATAGCTTATAAAGGAGGCTGCGCAGCCACAGGACATGCTGGCATAGCTTATAAAGGAAGCTGCACAGCCACAGGACGTGCTGGCATAGCTTATAAAGGAGGCTGCACAGCCACAGGACATGCTGGCATAGCTTATAAAGGAGGCTGCACAGCCACAGGACATGCTGGCATAGCTTATAAAGGAAGCTGCACAGCCACAGGACATGCTGGCATAGCTTATAAAGGAAGCTGCGCAGCCACAGGACATGCTGGCATAGCTTATAAAGGAAGCTGCACAGCCACAGGACATGCTGGCATAGCTTACAAAGGAGGCTGCACAGCCACAGGACATGCTGGCATAGCTTATAAAGGAGGCTGCACAGCCACAGGACATGCTGGCATAGCTTACAAAGGAAGCTGCGCAGCCACAGGACATGCTGGCATAGCTTATAAAGGAAGCTGCACAGCCACAGGACATGCTGGCATAGCTTATAAAGGAAGCTGCACAGCCACAGGACATGCTGGCATAGCTTATAAAGGAGGCTGCACAGCCACAGGACATGCTGGCATAGCTTATAAAGGAGGCTGCGCAGCCACAGGACATGCTGGCATAGCTTATAAAGGAAGCTGCACAGCCACAGGACGTGCTGGCATAGCTTATAAAGGAAGCTGCACTGCCACAGGACGTGCTGGCATAGCTTATAAAGGAAGCTGCACAGCCACAGGACATGCTGGCATAGCTTATAAAGGAAGCTGCACAGCCACAGGACGTGCTGGCATAGCTTACAAAGGAAGCTGCACAGCCACAGGACATGCTGGCATAGCTTACAAAGGAAGCTGCACAGCCACAGGACGTGCTGGCATAGCTTATAAAGGAAGCTGCACAGCCACAGGACGTGCTGGCATAGCTTATAAAGGAAGCTGCAAGGTATTTTCTGAATCTACACCATGTTTTTGTTCTGATGAGAGAGCAGTGTAAGAAAACCGTTATGCTCTGACTGTCTCCATAAGGTAGCTGCTTCAGCATCAACTATACCGGCACAGCCACATGGCAGGTGGGACGATGCTACCGCTTGACAACTCGGCTTTTACGCAACCCTATGGATCAAGAATGGACGCAGACCTGTCCAAATTTATACGCCTGCTGATGCAGGATGTCATCCAGCTGTAGTTTTCACTGCTATTTTCTAGAACCATGAAAAGAGTGTTTAAAGATCTAATGCTACTGTGGATAGAGTTATTAAAGGACCACTCTAGGCACCCAGACCACTTCAGCTTAATGCGGTGGTCTGGGTGCCAGGTCCCTCTATGATTAACCCTTTTTTTTTTTTATAAACATAGCAGTTTCAGAGAAACTGCTATGTTTTATAATAGGGTTAATCCAGCCTCCAAATCCTCTAGTGGCTGTCTCACTGACGCCCGCTAGAGGCGCTTGCGTGATTCTCACTGTGATTTTCACAGTGAGAGCACGCAAGCGTCCATAGGAAAGCATTGATAATGCTTTCCTATGAGACCAGCTGAATGCGCGCAGCTCTTGCCGCGCATGTGCATTCAGCCGAAAGGGAGGATCGGAGGCGGAGAGGAGGAGGAGAGCCCGGCGCTGGAATAAAGGATGGGGGGCACCCTCAGGGCACTATAGTGCCCGGAAAACTAGTGTTTTCCTGGCACTATAGTGGTCCTTTAACAGCCAAGATTGAAAATGCAGTCTGGAATCTTCAGGTTACTAGTGACTTCTTCACAGAAGCTTCCTTAGTTGTAACTAGGATATTCTCTCGAACAAATGGCTTTATTTACAGCATCTGGGAAAGTATTTGATGAATTCATTAAAAGGCAGCTGAAGGCTGCAAGGTATTTGTACCTCAGGACTGAAGATCCAAGAATCCGGCTCCTCAGGGTCAGACAGGAGAACCTCCAGTGACCAGTATTTCTGAGATACATTACTGACCCTGCAGGGTAGACTCCAGGGGTAACTCGTGGCAGTTGGTAACCTGCCTTTCAAGGTTCTAATAGAGCTATGAAGCAGTCATTTTGCTCTTCAGCAATGAACTTGTGTCTGTCCTCCAGTACTAGGAGCCTTATTTTCTCTGATCAGACATACCTGGGCTCGTCACATTCTGGAGACTTGGGTGGTATCCATAGTCCAGATGGATATAGACTGGAGTTTTTTCTTCAGACACAGGAGTTTCTATAACAACAAGAGAATTCAGACAGATTTCTCAAATGTATAGCACCGAAGGAGTATGTATGAAACCTTCTGGACCAAGATGTGATTTCTTAGGTCCCTTAACAAGTTCCTGGGACTATGTTTGCCTCTCTTCTGATGCTAAAAGTAAAGGCACATCGAAGTCTATACTGGACCTAAGAAGGGCCATCAATAGGCTGAATGACAGAGCCTTCGGGATGGAGTCAATCAGATCCATATCCCCAGAAATTTGGAAGAAAAAGTCCCTTATCTCTATATCTCAAGGATGCTTACTATCATTCCAATCAGCCTAGATCTTAAGCATTATCTCAGAAGAGAACTTCCAATTCGTGCCCTACCATTTGGCCTCACTGCAGCCCCAAGAACCTTAGTGCTTATAGTGATATTGAGTGTCCATAACACCACCTGGTTCCAGTATCTATATGATCTACTACTGGTAGCCTCAGACTCACAGAAGGCAGACGACAGAGGGATAGAGTTCTTTCAGAACGCCTGAAGTTTGGCTGCTTGATGAATACCAAAAAGCGCAATCTCACGCCAGCTCAGAGGATGACTTTTCTGGGTGGAGTATTATATACTCTGCTTTCCCCTATCCCAGGAACAGTTCCACAGATGGTGGAAGTTTTCTTTTCCAGTTTCTTCATTTTCGCTTGATAACAGCAAGAAAGTAGATGCAACTACTAGGAATCCTGGCTTCCACCATCAGGCTTGTCAGATGGGCTCAATGACATCTCAGGATTCCACAAGGGTACTTTGTGACAAACTGCCATTTGCCACAGGGCATTGGAGAGTACTGATTGCTAGCCTCCTGCCCTGCGACTATGGCCCTGGGATGTATTGCCCTTTTAAGAACTACATTTGGGCATAATGGATCTTGGTATACTGTTTCTGGCCCTTTAACTGTGTTGTACAAAGAAAGGGTTTGTACTTTTAAACTGGCACTTCGGATGCAGTCTAAGTCCCGTTCGAAGATTCGAACACACGTTCGAATGGGACTTTGTAATTTTGGTGTAAAATAGACCTCCATTATACTATTGAACACTGCTAAAACGCAACCCCGGTTCCACTTCGACACTTCAACAAAAGTCGAAGTGAGTTCGACGATTCGAACGCCGCCTTCGGATGGGACTTTGTAACTTTTCAGGGCAGAAATAGACCGACCGCACAGCCTGAATCTGTGGAACTGTTTTGGGCAGGGAAATGTGCTTGCGGTCGGTCATAAAGGACTTCCAGCTAACTCTTTAACCCCTGGATGGAATTAGCTGAATTTTGGATATGTTTGTAAGTAAAGTATGCTGATTATTAATATGTGGTTTTTATGAAGATTGAATGTATAGTTTTGGAGTTATACAAATGTATAAGTTTTAGCTTGGAGATAATTGAGTAGATACAGTAAGAAACTCAATTATCTCCCAAGCAGAGGGGAGGGAATCTGTGGGATGTAACCGTTATCTGATTGGTTAATGCCTAATTGCCTGTGGGCATCTCCCTTGCAGGGGAGCACTGCATAAAAGCAGAGTACCTGCCAGTAAACATGAGAGTTCTACTTCACCCTCAATCTAGAGTCCTGTCTCTTATTGGGGGAATCGCTATATCACTACAAGGGATTGCTATGCTCTGCATGCTCCCTTGGATAATCACTTCTAAGCTCTTTTAAGAGCTTGTTCCTGCTTCACTCTCCTGGAGGAGAGGTTCACCCACTGGGACCTGGAGCCTTGTCGTAGGTCCAGGGTGGGTAGGAGACGGCGAGACCCCAACCAAGCTGCGGCAGTTCGTGGGGTCTGCAGTGGTTGTGGTGTCTGCGGAGCGCTTGGAGCTCTCTGTAAGCGCTCCTTCAATGGAGGTACCCAGTCGGGGTGCCAGGTGATCCGTTACAGAGACCACCCTGGTATGGTCGTGTATCTCCCATTAACTAAGTTGCAACATTGTTTCCATCACTTGCTAATAGGATTCGTGGGTGACTGCCGTTCGTATACCGAACACGTTGCAACGGCCATCTTTATTCGCTCAGCGGTGTTTGGTCGTTGAGTGCCTGGAACTAAAATCGGCTACTTGATTTCCAAACACTGCTGGACTTCCAGACCGTTCAGGCAACTCGCTCTTTCGGTAAAATAAAGCCTTTCACATGTTCTTTAGTTTAAACCCTGGTTCAACTAAAAGTGTATTTCGTATGACGTTTAGTTATTTCTGCAGGGATCTGAGTGGTATTTTGTCAGAATACCCAATCAGATCCCCGCAATCCAATGAGGGGTCATTCGTGAAATTCCGCTGTAAATTGCCTGTTACAGAATTTAATGTAAAAATGTCTGTTATCTTCCCTGTAAGGAATGCTGGGAAATGACCCTGCATGGTCAGTTTCCCAACAGTCCTCCTGATTAAAACCCCTGCTGTAACAGTCTGGAAACGCCTGACATGGGGAATCGTATAAATTTAGTGACCTTGCAATAAAAGCTGAGTTGTCTCCCAGACTATGTGTCATCTAGTCCTTGGGAAAGAGGGATTATACTGCGTTACCTGTGTTTTACCTGTGGAATCCTGACTAGATATCGTGGATTTAGTCCTGCTACTCCACTACAATTGGTGGCAAGCGACAGGATTCAAACCGCACAGCAGCGTTCGGCAGAATTTACACGAACAAAGGAAAAAAAGCAGAGATTCATGAAAATCACCATTCAGATAAAACCGGAGTTCGGGAGTATGTGGATTTACACGAACGGATGGTGAATGGGGACGGATTATGCACGACTAAAACAGGCTACACTAAAATAATTATTGGAGGCAAGGGGAATAATAGCAAGCAACAAAACCAAAGCTACCCTTGTTGCCAAGCTCATGGAGGAAGACAGATCAACCGCTGCAGTCCCTCAAATGGAAACAGATCAGACAGAGTTTGAAAAAGAGCTCAAGAACAGGTTGGCATTTTTTCCTGAAACACCATCCACAGAAACGGTGGAAAGGATCATGGCAGATGTGCATGAATACCTAATGGCCAAACTACAAGCCAACCAGCAATCCAGAGAGGGGTCGCTAGCCCCATCCAGCATTATTCAGGGAAAACCCCAAATTCCCTATCACGCCTTTAAAAATTGTACCGATACGGAGGAGGAGACTGTGTAAATTATGCAACATCAGCGCAGCAGACCAAGTACCCCTGCTGGCCGGCAAACTATCTGGCCGGGCCGCAGAAGCATATCTCACAATGCCAAATGAGAACAGCAGGGATTACCAGAAGGTGAAGAAGGCCATTCTGGCCCGATATGCCATCACCCCAGAGGCATACTGGCAAATATTTCGGGAACTCAGAAAACAGGACAAGAACTCTGTTACGGTTGCCTACAGGCTGGCTGGAAGTTGGACCATAGAAAAGGAGGCTCCTAGCGCTCACCAAAGGACCATCAGCACCGTAGACACCATAACTACTGTGTAGCCACCATAAGTACTGAAGACTCCACGAACCACCGCTGCTGGGCTGGTATCTCGCCATCTGCTCTGCGCCATGGACCTACGACCAGGCTCCAGGTTCCAGTAGGTAGGTTCTGTAGAGCGAAGCAGGATCAGGAACAAGAGCTCTTACAAGAGCTCAGTAGCAAAGGGAGTATGAAGAGCATAGCAATCCCTGAAGTGATTATAGCTGTCCCCTACAACCATGAGTCAAGGCTGCAAGTTAGAGGGTCAAGTCATTCTGTTTTATTGGCACCAAAAGAACGTTCTTTTATGCAGGATCCCCTTAGATAGGACCACCCACAGGGCGTTACAAAAGAACCAATCACATACGAACATTACATAAAACACTCCCAGTAATTACAAACAAATACAGTTTTTACCCATACCCTGTAACTTTAAAACCATACATCCACTCTTCATTACATATTTAGAATCAGCAACCTTCAAATATATACATAACCAAAAATCACACAAACCCATCCAGTGGATAAAAAGATAGATGGGAAGTCCTTTATGACCGACCGCAAGCACATTTTCCTGCCGAAAACAGTTCCATAGATTTGGGCTGTGCGGTCGGTCAATTTCATGCAGAAAAACGAGTAAGTCCCATTCGAACAGGTGTTCGAATCTTCGAACGGCACTTAGTCTCTGCAGCTAAAAGTTCAGTATGGGAGAAGGTAAGGGTCAGCGGTGTTTGCAGAAATGTGTAGCCGATTTTAGTTCCATGAATTTGGCTACACATACCGTTGACCTTGTTCGACTAAATTAAAATGGCCGCCACCACGTGTTCCTTGGTCGAATGGCGGCCACTTTGACGACTTCGGCACTTCGGATACAGTCGAAGTGCCATATAAAAAGTACCAATCCTTCCCCAAAGGATTTAAAGAGCCAGAATGAGTGACATACACTCTGGTATGGCCAAATACTGTTTTTAACGGGCCCAATCTCCCAGGGCCTTAGTCATGCGGGTGGAGGCTGGCAAATAGGCTTCTCCACAAGCCAGGGAAGCAGGGCAATTTCTCATTTAAAGGGCCAGTTACAAATAGCAGTTTATAACAGACTCCCACGCAGAATGGGCACACCGGTTAACTAGGGCTGCAAAGGGATGGCTACAGGCAGCACAGGCCACCACAGTGGAAGTTAATGTTGCTGGAACACTTTTTTAAGGGACTGACCCTGGACCTACAGAACTGGTTAAGGGATCGAAAACCCCGTACCGTTCATGGCGCCGCCAAGCTAGCAGACGAGTACCAGGATGCCAGGAGAGCGCAACGGGCACAGCCACGTCTGTTTAGCACATTCAGCCCAAGCTGCACCACCCCCACCTCAACCCGGGGGGGGAGGGAATTACCAGCAGCCACCAAGGTACACCACCCGGTCCTCGAACCGTTGCCACACTTGCAACCAACAGGGCTACACACTGCGAGGCTGCCCACGGAACTGGAGCCAACCAGCTTGGCACAACCAGAACAACTCCTCCAATACCCGGGCAGCGGTGCACTGCTATCGGAGTGAAACCCGACCTCAGTCCAACTCAACAGGATCAGCCGAAGAACCTCTGGGAACCCTGCATGAGGTCAACCCTGTCCAGGCCGCATCCGACAACCGTCAAGGACATCGCCAAGTGGTACATATGGAAGGGAAACGTATTCAGGGACTGCAAGTTTCTGGGGCCACTTTAACCTTGTCCCAAAGAACCAACTTAATGGGGATTGCGTGGTTGGGGGAGCCATCTACAAAATTCCCACTGCCAAGGTACATTTGGATTGGGGGGCGGGGTCCGGGGACGTGAAAGTGGGCATCATGCAGGATTTTAAAGAATACAAGATAATGAGTAGGCGCTTCCAAGTATTTAACAGAGATAGTTAAAAAACAGGGTATGATACAGCAGTGTTTCCCAGACACTAAATCAGAATGAAAAATAAGTAAAGGATGTGTATCATAAACCACATAGGGAGGTGAGGCCCCTGAGCCAGGTATAGTAATAAACAATAATAGTAACAAAAAAATATATACAACCTGACCACAGGCGAATGGCAGAGTATTATCTATAAAATAAGAATAAAAAATAACATAGTGTATACTGTATATTGAAATTTGGTGAATAATATGAGGATGGACTACCACTCACATTTACCAGAGCCGTACCAGGCTCTGTATAGCAGGCTCAAAGGTGCCAATACTGGCTAACGAAGCTCCAAGGCAGAAATATGCAGGATTCCGTGGTAAAAAAGAATTTATTTTATGAATAAAAATATAAATATAAAATAACAGACTCCCGGTTATAAGGGGGTGGAACCCAAACAACAAATGTTATAAAATATAGGTATCCACTTACCCCAAACAAAGTAAACCGTCGGAGTAAGTATAAAGAACAAATAAAATACAATCAAATGATAAAAGGTACAGCAGACGCGTTTCGGCTCGGTGGCCTTCTTCCAGTGCTGATTTTCGGGTCCTCGTGGCTTGTTTAAATGCGCCCGGCATTGTAGATCACCTGTGCGTGTTTTTTCTTCCGTATACGTCATTTCCTGTAATTGCGGATGATGTCATTTCCGGTATCGTCAGTTGGAACGCACGGTGGAACGCATGCAGCATTCAGTAGTTTCCGGTCTCGGAAAAATTACATTTAAAAAATAATTGATTATATGTAAGAACAGAAATATATACAAAGACCTAGAAAAGCCTTTATAAAGTGGATAAAGATCCATAAAAATGGATCTTAAACTGTCATCTTTTAAACTCTCATATTAATTAACCACTTCAGTAAGCAAAGCTTATAATAAAGCATACACATAAGTGGAGTGTAGGAGCCGGCCAAACATAGGCAAAAAGGAATAATGTAAAAAAGGGGGTATACAAAAAAAGGGAATGAATAATGGAAAAAATCTAAAATAAAAATATTTTACAAAAAATGAGAAAACTCAAAATCTAAATTTAAACCCATAGGGAATAAACAGTTCATATCAAAAATCCATTTGCTCTCTATCTTTGCCAGCTCCTTTACATTATTCTCACCCCTCCAATTTTTTACTTTTTTGAAAATAGCCATAAATGATAGTACAGATGGATCACTTCTATGTTTTTTGGCGAAGTGTGCTGAAACACTATGTTTCATATACCCCCTCTGGATATTGCCCACGTGTTCCGCAATCCTGGTTTTTAAGGTCCTGGTGGTCATCCCTATGTACTGCAGACCACATGGGCACCAGAGGAGGTATATGACATTGGTAGAGTGACATGTCAGAACCTGGCGGATAGGAAAGGTATGATGATTAGAATGAGAAACAAAGGAGGTGATTTTTTGTTTGTTAAATAAAGTTTTCTTACATGTAACACATGTTTTACAGGGATAAAAACCCGGCTCAATGTTAAAAAAGTTTTTTCTATTATCTTTTTTCTCCTTAATGAAGCTTGTCGTTAGTGTTGTTTTAGATTTCTTGCTCCTCTATAAACAATAACTGTTTTTTCTCATATGATTTTCCCAAGAGTTGGTTCTGATTTGAGAATGTACCAATATTTGTTAATAATGTGTTTAATCTGTTTGGCATTTTCATTATAATTTAAGACAATTGGAACATTTGAGAAACCTTCCTTCTTTTTTACATTATCTGTTTTTTTCTTTAGAATTTCCTTCCGTTCTTTTTCTTTAGTTTTACTTATAAAATTTGTCTAAGGATTTTTCATCATAATTTTTCTCAACCAATCTGGTTTTTAAAAATTGTGCCTGTTCATCGAATGACTTTGGGTCACTACAATTTCTGTATAGCCGTAGGAATTGGCTGTTAGGCATGTTATGCAGCCATGGGCCGTAATGGCAGCTTGAAGTATCTATATATCCATTGACATCGACCTTCTTAAAGAAGGTCTTGGTCTGAATGGTTTGGTTTTCAATATAGATATATAAATCAAGAAAACTAATGCCTACAGTGCTATGCTCACTGGTAATGTGTATATCTGAGTGATTGCAATTCAAAAAATTAATAAAAAGTCCAAGTGTGTCCACATTTCCTCGCCAAATAAAAAAAATGTCATCGATGTACCTGCGATAGAGAACCAGATTCTCCGCCCAGCGCGCCTCTGAGAGAAAAGAATTCTCCCAGTAAGCCATAAAAAGGTTGGCGTAGCTGGGCGCGAATCTGGTTCCCATCGCGGTACCCTTAAGCTGCAAAAAACTGCCATTCGCCTGTGGTCAGGTTGTATATATTTTTTTGTTACTATTATTGTTTATTACTATACCTGGCTCAGGGGCCTCACCTCCCTATGTGGTTTATGATACACATCCTTTACTTATTTTTCATCATGCAGGATTTACCGGCGGTCGTTATCCTGGGCAATGACTTGGGGGAGCTGACTTCAGCCTTAGTGCCGCAAAACTCAGTGTAAGAAGCATACCCGGTTGTTACCCAGCAGCAGGCCCGCACCACAGCATCATCCAATCACTCTGAGGCTCAGGTGAGCGACACACCACACAACCCCTCTACTCTCCCCTGGGCTCCCCCATTAGAGTTTTGTAGCGAGGTAGCTATGGACCCATCCTTGCAAGTTTACAGGGATAGGATAGAGAAGAATCAGGCTGGGTTGGAGGGAGAGAAGTATGCTTGGAAAAAGGGGTTACTGTATCGCTATGCAGAAAAGATCGTAGCTGGGTCTATACCTATGCACATAAAACAGCTGATAGTTCCCAAAAAATACAAGCAGGAATTGTTGCGTATAGCCCATCATATCCCGCTGTCAGGACATTTAGGGGTCAGTCGAACTAAGCATCGACTGACTCAGAACTTCTTTTGGCCCGGTATTTCGAAAGATATAAGGCAATATTGCCAAACGTGTAAAACCTGCCAGAGTGTAGGTAAGCAAGGAGACCGATATAAAGCAAAGCTGCATTCCCTTCCCATAATTTAAGAGCCATTTAGTAGGGTGGTCATAGATATAATTGGACCATTAGCTAAGCCAAGCCCCTCCGGCAAGAAATACATTTTAACCGTGGTAGATTATGCCACTAGGTACCCCGAGGCAGTGGCCCTAACTAATGTGCATGCCGAGCGGATGCCTTAATCCGAATCTTCTACCGCATGGGAATTCCCCAGGAGATTATTTCGGATTGGGGCACCCAGTTCACGGCAGAGGTTACCCACTAGTTGTGGAGAGTATGTGGGGTGAAACCTATTGTGAATTCCACCTACCATCCCCAGTCTAATGGACTCTATGAACGTACCCCACTTGCTCTTTGCATACCGGGAAGTACCGCAGGAGTCCACAGGGTTCTCCCCTTCCGAATTACTCTTCGGGAGGAGGGTAAGAGGCCCCTCGGACCTAATTAGAGAGCACTGGGAGGGATAGATAACTAGCAACGGTACCCCTATTGTCCCATACGTGCTGGAGTTTAGGGAACGCCTGGAGGCTCTAACTCAGACGGTGCGCTCCAATCTCCAGGCGGCCCAACGACGACAGCGCAGGTGGTACGATAGAGGGGCCAGGGACCGCAGCTTTCATATAGGCAGAAGGTATTAATCCTAGATGGGATCTACTCTATTTTGCTCCAGTCATTAGCTACAGTTTCTCACAAAAAATTACTAATAAAACTGAAATCAGTTGGTTCAGATGACAACTCATGTTCTTGAAAGAACTCTGGATTAAAGATTGGCTGCAGAGAGGAGCTGTAGATATATAATTTTCTAATTGGACAATAGTGATAAGTAGAGTGTCTCCGGGTTCTGCCACACTTCTCTTTAATTTGTTTATAAATGATCTTGACGTTAAAGGAACACTATATTCACCTAAATTACTTTAGCTAAATAAAGCAGTTTTAGTGTATAGCTCATTCCCCTGCAATTTCACTGCTCAATTCACTGTCATTTAGGAGTTAAATCACGTTGTTTCTGTTTATGCAGCCCTAGCCACACCTCCCCTGGCTATGATTGACAGAGCCTGCATGAAAAAAAAAAAAAACGGGTTTCACTTTCAAACAGATGTAATTTACCTTAAATAATTGTATCTCAATCTCTAAATTGAACTTTAATCACATACAGGAGGCTCTTGCAGGGTCTAGCAAGCTATTAGCATAGCAGGGGATAAGAAAATCTTAATTAAACAGTGTGGTGGAATCTCGGTAAAAATAAATTTAGTAGGCCGAGATTACCACGTGGCATGTGTACGTGCACATGCTGACGTATCGATCAGTTGGTTGCACGAGGCAAGATACGATCAGTAGTGTACGGAGCATGTGCAAGAATACAGGATATAGTATTCCCCCTCCTCCATTGTGCTGGACAAGCCATGCGGTCAAACAGGAAGTTAATTCTTATTTGTGTTGATTGGTTAAGAGAATGTGCGGGTGGAGCTTAATATGGGAGGAGTTATGTGCCTATATAAGGAGCCTGCACTATTGTCCGGGGCTCAGAATTTGCTGTATTTTGGTGACGTTAGTCCCTCTGAGTCCCGATCGGTGATCCAATAAAGAATCTCTTCCTTCCTGAAGAAACCTGTGTCCATCTCTCTGTGCTTGGCTTCCGTCAGTTTCTCCGGTATCATTTGGTGCATTATAGACGGGTAATTCGTATATAGAGAATTATAGCGTGGGTGACTGTATAGTTACGCCAAAGGGCATAATATTGATTATCTAGTGACTGGTGTAACAGCTGTGTGTGTACGGGAATTCCCTGAGTGTTTATTGTTATTGTGTACGTTTCACTTGGTAACCGTACCACGTGGTGCTGTTGCCAGAGGAAACGGGTGTGACTGTTGAATAGTACGCGTGTATAGTATTCGTTGTCGACGACGTTCCATTGTTAAGTATGGGTGCGTCGCAGTCAACGATTCCGGATCCCTTAGGTTGTATGGTGAAGAATTTTAAAAAGGGATTCAAAACTTGTGATTTTGGGGTTAAAATGTCTCCTGTACGTTTGGTCACTTTGTGTACTAGGGAGTGGCCTACTTTGGTTGCGGCATGGCCGCCACGTGGCAGTTTGGATCCAACTCTGGTACAGCGCTTACACGTGGCTGTATCAGGTAGGCCTGAACTTTACGGCCAGTTTCCTTATATTGACTGTTGGAGACAGGCCGTAAATGGCTCGCCAAAATGGCTCCGGACATGCCACGAGGAGCAGTGTCGCCTCATGGTAGCTAGGACTTGTTCGTCCACTAGGACTGGTGTTAGGCCCATTTTGGACACGCCCCCTGAGTCCGAGATCCCTTTGCCGCCCCCTTACTTTCCGTTAAGAGGAAGTGACGCAAATGCAGGAAGACCTGCAGCCCTCCCCTCATTACCCCCATCCACTTCCGCTTCCTCCTCCAGTACAGGATCTACCCCCCCTCGTACTAAATCTCCCCTTCCGGAATCAGAACCAACCCCCATTAAAAACGAATATCCTGATTTGGCGCCACTTCAGACTTCCGGTCAAACTTCATCTAGCTCGACTCGAAGTGTTTTATTTACAACCTTTTCCCAAAACCAAGCTCCCACATCTCCATACCCTATTTCTCCCCGACTGGAACCTATGACTGACGCCCCTCCACGTAGCCCCATACAGACCCGACAGTTGACCGGTGCCCAACAATTAAAGCACTATCAGATGCCTCTTCGTCTGAATCCCGGGTCAGCCTATATCGATGCCGCAGGTCAAATGGCACACGCTGACCCTGTCTTCGTATATGTCCCATTTACTACAACCGATCTTTTAAACTGGAAGACCCACAATTCCTCGTATACCGAGAAACCACAAGCTATGACTGATCTGTTCACCTCAATAGTACAGACACATAACCCGACATGGGCTGATTGCCAGCAGTTATTAATGACTTTATTTAACAATGAGGAAAGGACAAGAATAAATCAAGCAGCCATTAAAGCACTAGAGGATAAAGCCCGTACTTTAAACCAAGCCAATCCATCAGCATGGGCCGCAACACATTATCCCAACACCGATCCCGATTGGAACGTAAATGGTGCTGATATGGTTCAACTCAGAGCCTATAGAGACGCTATAATTGCTGGCATGAAAGCCGGAGGAAAGAAAGCTATTAACATGTCGAAGACAGTTGAGGTGATTCAGAAAAGCGATGAAGCGCCCAGTGTCTTTTATGACCGATTATTGGAGGCATACCGCTTGTATACCCCCTTTAATCCGGAAGACGCAGATAATTCCCGAATGGTGAACTCCGCCTTTGTCAGCCAAGCTTACGGAGATATTAAGCGCAAGCTACAAAAGTTAGAAGGGTTTGCAGGTATGTCAATCACCCAACTAATGGAGGTAGCGAATAAGGTTTATATGAATAGGGAAACAGAAAGCAAGAAGGAGGAAGAGCGCAAGATGCGTAAAAAGGCTGATATGCTAGCGGTAGCGATCGCAGGCGTAGATAGACGGGGCCCAGATAGAGGCGATAGTAGATGGAATGAGGAACCTCTAAGTAGAAATCAGTGCGCATACTGTAGGGAAGAAGGGCATTGGAGAAATGAGTGTCCTCGAAGAGAACAGTGTGAGAAAGACAGACCTAGGATAGGTTATGGAAACTTTAGAGGCAGAGCGAGAGGTAGAGGAGGCCCCGGAGGGAGTAATGGTTATAGAGGGAGTAATGGGAACAGAGGAAGTGTTAGGGAAGACAGGTATATTCCAGCAGCGCAAAGGTCCCGCGATAGAGAAGGTAGGGACTTCGTAGGATTGGCTGACACGGTCATGGAGGACTATTGATACCGACCGGGCTCCATCCCCCTTGGTCGAGCGGAGCCTATGGTTGATGTATCAATAGGGGGGAAAAGGAGTGCGTTCATGATCGACACTGGTGCTGAACATTCAGTGGTGACTAATCTAGTTGCTCCTCCATCTGGAAGGACTATTACTGTGATAGGAGCAACTGGAAGAAGTGCTGAAAGACCGGTTCTTAAAAGTCGACTCTGTACATTGGGAGGCCATGTAGTAAACCATCAATTCCTTTATATGCCTGAATGTCCAGTCCAATTGCTGGAACGTGATATGCTATCAAAATTACAAGCGCAGATTACGTTCCTACCAAATGGAACAACATCTTTAAAGTTTAATGGACCTTCAGGTATCATGACATTATCCGTACCAAAGGAAGAAGAGTGGCGACTTTATACAGCGTTGACTAGCCAAAACCCTAGGAGTGATGAGACATTATTTAACATACCAGGAGTTTGGGCAGAGAACAACCCACCAGGACTGGCCCGCAATATTCCACCTATAAAAATTGAACTGAAACTTGGGGTTTATCCAGTGAGCCTAAGACAATACCACATCCCGCAGAAGGCTAAGAAGAACATCCAATCCTATCTGGATAAGTTCATACGGTATGGTATCCTAAAATTCTGTACTTCCCCCTGGAACACCCCATTGCTGCCTGTTCAAAAGCCCGGTACAGATGAGTATCGACCTGTGCAGGACTTGAGAGCAGTCAATGATGCGGTTGTTAGTATACATCCAGTTGTACCCAATCCATATAACCTGCTTGCTTTAATTCCGGGCGGGGCTACTTACTTTACAGTCTTAGACCTCAAAGATGCCTTCTTTTGCCTCCGAATTGCCGCAGAAAGTCAATGTATTTTCGCTTTCCAATGGGAGAACGCTGTAACGGGCTCAAAACGCCAAATGACCTGGACAAGACTGCCCCAAGGGTTTAAAAATTCACCTACCCTATTTGGTTCAGCCTTAAGTCAAGATCTACTGGATTTCGAGTCCATCCCAGGAGAGTGTGTCTTGTTACAATATGTAGATGACTTGTTGATAGCAGCAGTTACAAAAGAAATCTGTCAGCAAGCAACGCACGATCTACTGCACATTCTCTGGAAGGCAGGATACAAGGTGTCTAGAAAGAAGGCTCAGTTGTGTTTGCCAACTGTCAAGTATCTGGGATTCCATATCTCTGAAGGTCAAAGAATTATGGGGCCAGAGAGAAAAGAAGCTGTCTGCCAAATACCAATACCCAAGAATAGAAGACAAGTGCGAGAATTCTTGGGGGCAGCAGGCTTCTGTAGGATATGGATTCCCAGCTATGCGATACTGGCAAAACCTCTGTACGCAGCTATCAAAGGTACAGAGCACGACCCCTTCTTATGGACCCAAGAACAGCAAACGGCATTTGAAGATGTGAAGAAGGCTTTGATGAGTGCCCCAGCATTAGGTCTACCTGATCACACACGACGAGTATTGACACAGTACTTGGGATCATGGCAAAGACCTGTTGCCTACATGTCTAAACAATTGGATGCAGTGGCCAGTGGACTTCCACCTTGTCTAAGAGCCGTAGCTGCAGCCGCCCTGCTAGTAGCTGAAGCCGATAAACTCACTCTGGGTCAAGAACTTTATGTACGAGTCCCACATGCGGTACAGACGTTGTTGGATTACAAAGGAAATCATTGGTTTAGTAACAGCCGTATGACCAAGTATCAAGCAATGTTGTGTGAAAACCCCAGAGTGCATTTAGAGACTGTAAACACCTTAAATCCAGCTACCCTTTTGCCACAACCTACTGAAAGTCAACATGATTGTTTGGAAGTAATGGATGAAGTATTCTCAAGTAGACCAGATCTTCGTGATTTTCCCATCCAGAACCCCGATGTTCAATATTATACCGACGGCAGTAGTTATGTGAAAGAAGGGATCCGCTATGCAGGATATGCAGTAACAACAATAGACAAGGTGATAGAAGCTCGGCCACTGGCGAAAGGAACATCAGCACAAAAGGCAGAATTAATAGCACTAACACGAGCGTTACAATTGGCTGAAGGTTTAAGAGTGAATATCTATACGGACTCCAAGTATGCGTTTTTAACCACTCATGCCCACGGAGCTTTGTATAAAGAAAGAGGACTACTGAATTCAGAAGGAAAAGAAATCAAGTACGCAGCTGAAATCCTACAACTATTGGAAGCAGTGTGGGAGCCGAAAGAAGTCGGTATCATACATTGTCGAGCGCATCTGAGAGGAGATGGTGATGTAACCAAGGGAAATCGGATGGCAGATAGTGCAGCTAAGCGTGCTGCTGAATTAGGAAGACAGGAGTATGTGGGGCATATAGCTGCTCTTATACCAACTCCACTGTCCCAATGGACTCCAGTTTATACAGCTCAAGAAGAGGAGTGGTTAAAGACTGAACCAGGAAAGTATTTGGAGAACAAGTGGTATCAGCTAGAAGATGGAAGAATAGTCATACCAGCATCACTAGCGGTAGAAATTGTCCAAAATTATCATAACGGGACACATTCTGGGAGAGACAGTACTGAAGAATCTCTCAGAAAACATTTCTACATACCAAGATTGTCCAACTTGACTCAGGCCATTGTACGAAGATGTGTAACGTGTGCTAAAAATAATGCAAGACAAGGACCAGTAAAGCCACCAGGAGTCCAGTTTATGGGGGGACTCCCCATGTCCGATCTACAAATAGACTTTACAGTGATGCCTAAATCGGGTGGACATCGTTACCTGCTGGTAATTGTGTGCACCTATTCAGGCTGGGTAGAAGCATGTCCTACTCGTACAGAGAAAGCAGGAGAAGTTGTGAGATTCCTGCTACGAGAAATAATACCCCGATATGGACTACCCTGTTCTATAGGATCGGACAATGGTCCAGCTTTTGTTCATCAGTGCCTACAACAACTGACTCATATGCTTGGTATAAAGTGGAGGCTTCATACTGCATATAGACCCCAGAGTTCTGGTAAGGTAGAGAGAATGAATAGAACTATTAAGAACCAGTTGGCTAAAATGTGTCAGGAAACCTAACTTAAGTGGAACGTTCTCTTACCCATAGCGCTATTGCGAATCCGCAGTACCCCTACCAGAAGGATGGGCCTCTCTCCTTTTGAAATTATGTATGGGCGACCACCTCCCGTACTTGGTAACTTAAGGGGGGATTTGAGTCAGTTGGGAGAAGGAATTACCCGGCAGCAGGTTGTAGAGTTGGGTAAGACTATGGAGGAGGTACAGAAATGGGTACAAGATAGATTACCTGTGAATATTTATCCCCCTGTTCATAGTTATCATCCAGGAGATCAAGTGTGGATTAAAGAGTGGAATAATGTACCGTTAGGGCCCAAGTGGAGAGGTCCTTATGTTGTTCTTTTGTCTACCCCTACAGCGATAAAAGTAGCCGAAGTGACTCCGTGGATACATCACTCCAGGGTTAAACCAGCAGCAGTCGATTCTTGGCAAGTTACAGCAGATCCAGAGAATCCCTGCAAGATCCGGTTAAAACGCACTACTCAGTTGGAGTAACGAGGAACTATTGTGGATTACAAATTTTATTATTTTTGGGATTTGGTGTGTGAGTGAGAAGGCCATAATAAAGCCTGTCCGCTTACCAACACATAGTATATAAGCCAGGAAAGTCTCGAAGGGACACCTGTGAAGACGAGCAGAACTCCATTCCCTGCAGCCCTTACATCCTGGAAGCTGAGGCGCCATCGCACGGACGAAGACTGAGGATGACGGCGAAAGATGTGCTTTTGAAAGTGTTTATTTATATGTGTTTTTATATTCAGGAAGGTAGAGGTACCGACACTCCTAGCTGTGAGGTATGCATTAAGACTACGAGAACAGGTAACCATATTTCCCAAACCCTAATTTGGCATTCACAATACGAGTGTAAAGGAGATGTATCGAGATGTAGATACTTAAATATAGACTATAGTGTGTGCCATTTAGGAGTAGGAGAACCTAAGTGCTTCAGTCCAGAGTATCAACCTCGTACAATTTGGTTGACTCTCAGGAATGGAGATCCTCAGGGGACCCTAATTAATAAGACGGTGTTAGAATCCGTACATTCTTCGGGTGTCCTACTATTTGATGCGTGTAAAGCGATATCGAGTGGTAGAAAGCCATGGAATGTATGTGGGGATCTTAGATGGGAGAGGACGTATGGGTCTAATGATAAATATATTTGTCCCAGTAGTAAAAATAAATATGTAAGTCCTAGATGCCCAAATCATCAGTGCCTACAACAACTGACTCATATGCTTGGTATAAAGTGGAGGCTTCATACTGCATATAGACCCCAGAGTTCTGGTAAGGTAGAGAGAATGAATAGAACTATTAAGAACCAGTTGGCTAAAATGTGTCAGGAAACCTAACTTAAGTGGAACGTTCTCTTACCCATAGCGCTATTGCGAATCCGCAGTACCCCTACCAGAAGGATGGGCCTCTCTCCTTTTGAAATTATGTATGGGCGACCACCTCCCGTACTTGGTAACTTAAGGGGGGATTTGAGTCAGTTGGGAGAAGGAATTACCCGGCAGCAGGTTGTAGAGTTGGGTAAGACTATGGAGGAGGTACAGAAATGGGTACAAGATAGATTACCTGTGAATATTTATCCCCCTGTTCATAGTTATCATCCAGGAGATCAAGTGTGGATTAAAGAGTGGAATAATGTACCGTTAGGGCCCAAGTGGAGAGGTCCTTATGTTGTTCTTTTGTCTACCCCTACAGCGATAAAAGTAGCCGAAGTGACTCCGTGGATACATCACTCCAGGGTTAAACCAGCAGCAGTCGATTCTTGGCAAGTTACAGCAGATCCAGAGAATCCCTGCAAGATCCGGTTAAAACGCACTACTCAGTTGGAGTAACGAGGAACTATTGTGGATTACAAATTTTATTATTTTTGGGATTTGGTGTGTGAGTGAGAAGGCCATAATAAAGCCTGTCCGCTTACCAACACATAGTATATAAGCCAGGAAAGTCTCGAAGGGACACCTGTGAAGACGAGCAGAACTCCATTCCCTGCAGCCCTTACATCCTGGAAGCTGAGGCGCCATCGCACGGACGAAGACTGAGGATGACGGCGAAAGATGTGCTTTTGAAAGTGTTTATTTATATGTGTTTTTATATTCAGGAAGGTAGAGGTACCGACACTCCTAGCTGTGAGGTATGCATTAAGACTACGAGAACAGGTAACCATATTTCCCAAACCCTAATTTGGCATTCACAATACGAGTGTAAAGGAGATGTATCGAGATGTAGATACTTAAATATAGACTATAGTGTGTGCCATTTAGGAGTAGGAGAACCTAAGTGCTTCAGTCCAGAGTATCAACCTCGTACAATTTGGTTGACTCTCAGGAATGGAGATCCTCAGGGGACCCTAATTAATAAGACGGTGTTAGAATCCGTACATTCTTCGGGTGTCCTACTATTTGATGCGTGTAAAGCGATATCGAGTGGTAGAAAGCCATGGAATGTATGTGGGGATCTTAGATGGGAGAGGACGTATGGGTCTAATGATAAATATATTTGTCCCAGTAGTAAAAATAAATATGTAAGTCCTAGATGCCCAAATAAAGACTATAACTTTTGTCCATATTGGTCTTGTGTGGGGTGGGCCACTTGGGGACAGACAGTAGATAAAGACATGATAGTGACTAAGTTGCCGACTAGCCCATATTGTAAGTCTATGGAATGTAATCCCATCCATATACTTATAAATAACCCCGATAAGTTCTTAGACAAATATGGCAATTTATTTGGGTTTCAGATATACGGGACGGGTTTAGATCCTGGGACATTATTGTTTATAGGGATAGAGACTGATACGGTATCCTCCCAAACTCATCAAGTATACCATTCCTTTTATGAAGAGATGAGTATAGATAATAAGATCCCCCATAATGCTAAAAACCTGTTCATCGATTTAGCCGAAAGTATTGCCGGTAGTCTTAATGTTACCAACTGCTATGTGTGTGGAGGTACTAACATGGGAGACCAATGGCCTTGGGAAGCAAAGGAGGTAATGTCCGGTTCTGAGGCAGTTGACCAATTAATATCTACACAAGCCGATTATCATATGAGTGTTAGAGGTAAATCTGAGTGGAGATTAAAGACCTCCATCATAGGTTATGTTTGCATAGCAAGGAAAGGAATAATGTATAATACTTCTGTAGGAGAATTAACTTGTCTAGGGCAAAAAGCTTATGATGATGATACAAAGAATACAACTTGGTGGTCGGCTTCAAATGTCTCAGAACCATCTAACCCGTTTGCTAGATACGCCAATTTAAAGGACGTGTGGTTTGATTTATCCATCACATCTACCTGGAGAGCCCCAGCAAATTTGTACTGGATCTGTGGTAAGAAAGCCTATTCGGAGTTGCCACAGGACTGGGAAGGGGCATGTGTGTTGGGTATGCTCAAACCATCCTTCTTCTTGTTACCGATTGAAACAGGTGAGACTTTAGGTGTTAAAGTGTATGATGTGAATCATAGGAAGAAAAGGGGACCCATAGAGATAGGCACCTGGGAAGATAATGAATGGCCTCCCCAGCGTATCATAGATTATTATGGGCCAGCCACGTGGGCTGAGGATGGTACCTTTGGTTACAGAACCCCTATTTATATGCTCAACCGTATTATAAGATTACAGGCAGTGGTTGAGATTATCACTAATGAGACATCACAAGCGCTCAATCTTCTAGCGAAGCATAACACCAGGATGAGGACAGCAGTCTACCAAAATAGATTAGCTTTGGATTACCTTTTGGCAGTAGAGGGAGGTGTATGTGGGAAGTTTAACCTGAGCAATTGCTGTCTTCAAATAGATGACGAAGGGCAAGCAATAGCTGAGCTTACTAGCCATATGGTTAAACTAGCGCATGTGCCTACTCAGGTATGGAAAGGGTATAATCCAAGTAGTTGGTTTGGTAGCTGGTATGAGTGGTTTGGAGGGCTTAAGGCAGTGGTAGGTGGAGTCCTACTAATTTTAATGTTGTGTCTAGTCTTGCCGTGTCTTATACCCCTAGTAGTCAGGTCTGTGCAAAGCCTGATAGGAAATATAGCAGAGAGGAAGGCTGCTGCACAGATAATGGCAATTTATAAGTATAAGGCTTTAGATCAGGGAGAACCAATGCAGGAAGATGAGTGTTAAAAGATTCACATCATAAGATAAGTCTGGTCTGGTTCAAGGTAACTTGCGGTGTATGCAAACCAAGGTTAAGTGATGCCTCAAGTAATTGTAAAATATCAAGAGGCATCAAAGGGGGGAATGTGGTGGAATCTCGGTAAAAATAAATTTAGTAGGCCGAGATTACCACGTGGCATGTGTACGTGCACATGCTGACGTATCGATCAGTTGGTTGCACGAGGCAAGATACGATCAGTAGTGTACGGAGCATGTGTGTCAGGGTACCTGAGGCCTCTACCTCTAAGGGAGGTAGAGACTTGATGGTTTATCCGTCCAGGCGAGCTGTTTCCTCCGTTCCTCGCGGTTCATCCAGCCACTTAAACACCGGCCGCGAGGAATCCACGTCCTTTTCTAGCAGGACGCTCAATACGTGACGTCATGACGCTATCACGACCGACCTGTCACTCAAGTGTCCGATATCCAATCGGCACTTGTCAGAGGCGTGCTTACCATCCGGAGCCAGGGTATTTAAGCTTACTTCTCTCTTCAGCTCATTGCCCTGTCGTGGTTCTAGCTTGTCTAGTCACTCAGTGCTCTGGTATTCTAGTTTGCTCTATTTGGTTTTGACTCGGCTTGTTGTACTTCCCTGCTTCTCTGTTCTCCCTTGACCCGGCTTGTCTCTCGCTTATCTGTCTTCCCGTTCCCTCGACCTCGGCTTGTCTCTGACTATTCTCTATTACTCTCGGTACGTTAGTCCGGCCATTCTAAGGCCCGGTATACGTACCTTTCCACTCTTTGTACTCTGCGTGTTGGATCCCTGTCCCGATCCTGACAATGTGCAAGAATACAGGATATAGTATTCCCCCTCCTCCATTGTGCTGGACAAGCCATGCGGTCAAACAGGAAGTTAATTCTTATTTGTGTTGATTGGTTAAGAGAATGTGCGGGTGGAGCTTAATATGGGAGGAGTTATGTGCCTATATAAGGAGCCTGCACTATTGTCCGGGGCTCAGAATTTGCTGTATTTTGGTGACGTTAGTCCCTCTGAGTCCCGATCGGTGATCCAATAAAGAATCTCTTCCTTCCTGAAGAAACCTGTGTCCATCTCTCTGTGCTTGGCTTCCGTCAGTTTCTCCGGTATCAACAGAACTTGCAATAAAGAAAGCCTAAATAGGGCTCTCTTTACAGGAAGTGTTTATGGAAGGCTGTACAAGTCACATGCAGGGAGGTGTGACTAGGGTTCATAAACAAAGGGATTTAACTCCTAAATGGCAGAGGGTTGAGCAGTGAGGCTGCAGGGACATGTTCTATACACCAAAACTGCTTCATTAAGCTAAAGTTGTTCAGGTGACTATAGTGTCCCTAAAAGTCATGTGTCAATGCTTGCTGATGACACAAGACTAAGTAAGAAAGTACAGTCTGAACCGGAAATAACTTCTCTACCGAGGGATTTGGATACATTGAGGGACTGGGAAGCAAATGGTAGATAATATTTAATACCGATAAATGTTGTGACGTAACCAACCTCGCCACTGAGAACTGGAGAA
Source organism: Pelobates fuscus (assembly GCF_036172605.1). Taxonomy (NCBI): domain Eukaryota; kingdom Metazoa; phylum Chordata; class Amphibia; order Anura; family Pelobatidae; genus Pelobates; species Pelobates fuscus. Next base: position 2,518,368 of record NC_086319.1, on the reverse strand, counting down.
GCCTGGTTGCTAGCCTCCTGCCCAGTGATTATGGTCCCTGGGAGATATTGCCCTTTTAGGGACTGAATTGGGGCTTATGGACTGCTACCATAATGTACTGACCCTTTAAGAACTACTTTTGGGCAGGTGGATTGTATTATACTGTCCCTAGCTCTTTAAATACTTTGGGGAAGGATTGGTACTTTTGTATATGACACTTCGGAAGCTGTCGAAGTTGTCGAAGCAGCCGAAGCTGTCGAAGTACCGAAGCTGTCGAAGTCGTCGAAGTGGCCAGCATCGGACAAAGGACCACGTGGCGGCGGCCATTTTAACTTCGAACACCGCCAACCCTTAACATCAACTCCACTTCGACACTTCGAATACCGGCCACACTTCGAATGGGACTTAGCCGTTTTTATGCCAGAAATTGACCGACCGCACAGCCCAAATCCATGGAACTGTTTTGGGCAAGAAAATGTGCTTGCGGTCGGTTATAAAAGGACTTCCGTTTCTTTACTGAAGGGATTGGTATGATTTTTGAGAGTGTTTATGTTTAAAGTATGCTGAGTCTGAATATGTGATTTGTATGTGAATGTGATGTATGGTTTTAAAGTTATGAAAGTTGTGTAAAAGTATATTTTAAACTGTATGCATAATGGGATTATGTGTCACACTAAGGGGAGGGGATGTGTGGGATGTAACATCTATGTCATTGGGTATTTTATGCCTCCCCCTGGGTGTGGCCTGTATGTGTACTCATGTAATAAAAACCAGGCTGGGTGCCTCAGCACCTCAGACCACTGCTTGACCTTCAACACGGAGCCTTGTCTCATTCTTGGAGGAATTCACTGTATGCTGTTGGAGATTGATTGCTAGGAGTGTAAGCTGATGTCTGCTTTTCCTGTTCATCTGCTAGCAGCTATTCGTGAGGTTCCAGCTTGGAGTGCTATCTTATTCCCTGGTATGCAGTTCGGGAGTTTGATGTATTCGCCTATATCCAATTCGTGAGTTTTGATGTTCTGCAGTAGCTGTGCCTTCCTGTAGAAAGGGGATTATCGCCTAAACGGATTTTATTCCCTTTTATGCTGAAACGGTCCGTTACAATTGGTGGCAGCGGTGGGATCGTTCCTACAGCCAGAAGGACAGCTACAGAACACCATTTCTTTGGATTTACAATTTAAGGGCAACGCATGTCTGAGTACAGCGACCCTGACAGCACCAGGATGGAACCAGCAGTGGAGTACAATGAGGGTGACATGGATGACCGGGATGCATTAAGGAAAGGCATCTGGTACCAGGCCTTGGATAACGTACAGTACCAGCGGGGTGAGAGTCTCCCCAGTGAAGAGCAGCGGTTGCAGAAGCAAGTGGCCCTGCGGATGCCCTTCCTGGGAGTGCAGCCCCTGGAGGAATGGGTGAAGGAACTAGAGCACCGGGTATGGCAGGAGCTATGGCTGGAGGATGCCTACCAGGCGCTCTGGTGGTATATGGCACAGTATATACCCTGGACAGCCGAACATGACAAGCCAGAGGGAGAGGAGTTTGATGGTCCTGGCTTGTTATGGGAGTCCTTTGCAGAGCCTGGCTTCGGGAGCCCTGCGCAAACCAGATTGCAGGACATTTTCTATGAGAGGGAGGCTAGGCATGAGTGGGATGACCCCCATGAGGTAGAGCAAGACCTGGCTCACCTAACAACCCTGGAGTGGGAACTGGAGCAAAACTACCGAGATCTCTTCCACTTCATTGGGAAGGCTCAGCAGGACAGTAAGGTGACAGACCCAGATCCAGACCCCTTCCGCTGGGAAGATATTGTAGAGATTTACTGGGAAGAACCCCAGGTGGCCGGTAGAGATGGGACCGAGGTCTCTCCACCGGTCCTGCAGGGATTTGGGAGCCCAGTCTCCATTCCCCAGCGGCAGTGTGAATTGCAGGGAATTGGGAGCCCAGTCTCCATTCCCCAGCGGCAGGCTTAGTTACAGGGGGCAGAGGTAGTTGGTCCTACCCCCCAGCAGCAGAGTGATATGCCGGGAAGGCAGTGTGAAGTGCAGGGAGAGGAGAGCAGCGTCCTCCCTCCCCAGCGGCAGGCTGAGTTACAGGGGGCAGAGGTAGTTGGTCCTACCCCCCAGCAGCAGCGTGATTTATTGGGAATTGGGAGCCCAGTCTCCATTCCCCAGCGGCAGGCTGAGTTACAGGGGGCAGAGGTAGTTGGTCCTACCCCCCAGCAGCAGCGTGATTTTTTGGGAATAGAGAGCCCAGTCTCCTTTCCCCAGCAGCAGCACACTGTATTGGGAGGAGAGACAGTCGGTCTCCCTCCACAAAGGCAGAAAGTATGTATGGGAGAGGAGCTTGCTACCACCTCTCCCCAGCAATGGATCATTGATGTGCAGGGAATAGAGAGCCCAGTCTCCTTTCCCCAGCGGCAGGACACTGTATTGGGAGGAGAGACAGTCGGTCTCCCTCCACAAAGGCAGAAAGTATGTATGGGAGAGGAGCTTGCTACCACCTCTCCCCAGCGACGGATCATTGATGTGCAGGTAATAGAGAGCCCAGTCTTCTTTCCCCAGCAGCAGGATACTGTATTGGGAGGAGAGACAGTCGGTCTCCCTCCACAAAGGCGGAAAGTATGTATGGGAGAGGAGCTTGCTACCACCTCTCCCCAGCGGCGGATCCGTAATGTGCAGGGAATAGAGAGCCCAGTCTCCTTTCCCCAGCGGCAGAGTGTCCAGCAGGGAATAGAGAGCGCAGTCTCCTTTCCCCAGCAGCAGGATACTGTATTGGGAGGAGAGACAGTCGGTCTCCCTCCACAAAGGCGGAAAGTATGTATGGGAGAGGAGCTTGCTACCACCTCTCCCCAGCGGCGGATCCGTAATGTGCAGATAATAGAGAGCCCAGTCTCCTTTCCCCAGCGGCAGAGTGTTCTATTGGAAGAGGAGCCTGTTACCCCCTCTCCCCAGCGACAGCTTAATGTACCATGGGGAGACGGTAAGCCCCACAGCTGTGCAGATGGGACCGTGGTCTCTGCACTTACCACACAGGGGGTAGGGATGGTCGATCCTATCCCCCCACGACAGAGCTGTGTATCCAAGGGGGAGACGGTCCGTCTCCAGCAACCAGGCTCCAACCAGACTACTCCGGTGGTAGTGCTGGCACCAGGACAGAGTACCGCTGGTCTCTGCCCACTCAGCAACCCACCAAGGCAGCCTACCAGTCCCCTACACAGCCATGGTGAGGCACCTGGACATGGACAAACTTCTCCTCTACCCAGGTGTAGTTACCATTTATTGTGAGTGGGCTGTACTGTTTTTTTCTGTTTTGTGGGTGGGTTGCTGGACTAACCAGGGCACTGACCGGCAGGAGGTCAGTGTGGCGAAACCAGCTTCGCCACTGTGAACTGGAGAGGCCTGGCTGCTAGCCTCCTGCCCTGCGACTACGGCCCATGGACATATTGCTCTATAAACACTATATTTGGGCATGTAATAATTTATATTGCTGCTACTGGCCCTTTAAAATCAGCGATGGACATATTGGGACTTTTGGGACTAATGTCCCTTTAAGACTTTGTAACATATCACAGTAATACTGTCTTAAATATTATGTAGGTATTTATGTGTTCAGTTAAACTGGGGATATGTAGAAATGTGTGTTTTATGTGTTAAATGTATCAGTATGTAATTTTATGTCTTTTACTGTCTTTTTGCAACCATGTGGTTAATGGAGTCTGACTCTAGTCCTAGATAATTGGATTACTTCTCCAATTATCTCCAGGGCAGAAGGGAGGAAGCCGGGATGCATTGTGGGGGATGTTTTACTTCTGTTTGAGCCAGATTGTGCCATGCTGCAAGCCAGGGCCCAAAAGATACTTTTAGTAACTTTTAAACCCCTGTTCGGATTCCTGCCATTTTTTAATATGTTGTTCCCCTGAATGGATTGATTGTGGATATGTATTTTTATGTGAATGTGATGTATGGTTTTAAAGTTATGAAAGTTGTGTAAAAGTATATTTTACTCTGTATGCATAATGGGATTATGTGTCACACTAAGGGGAGGGGATGTGTGGGAGGTAACATCTATGTCATTGGTTCTTTTATGCCTCCCCCTGGGTGTGGCCTGTATGTGTGAGTTGGAAATAAAAGCCAGACTGGGTGTCCCAGTCTAGAGTTCTTGCTTAACCCTCAAAGCGATGTGTCGTCTCGGTCTTTGGGGGAATGGGATTGTATGCTGACTGCCAAGAGTGTAAGCCGATGTCTGCTTTTCTTGTTCAGCTGTTCCAGTGTTCGTGTGGTTCCAGTCGGGAGAATGGTGTTTGCAGTAGCTGTCTGTGCATCTGGAAAGGGGATTATCGCCTAAACTGGGTTTTATCCTCTTGTAAGTGAAACGGTCCGTTACAGTCAGGTACCCTGTTAGTCTTTTTGGAAAGGGGGAGAGATGTGACATAACCAACCTCGCACTGAGAACTGGAGAAGCCTGGTTGCTAGCCTCCTGCCCAGTGATTATGGTCCCTGGGAGATATTGCCCTTTTAGGGACTGAATTGGGGCTTATGGACTGCTACCATAATGTACTGACCCTTTAAGAACTACTTTTGGGCAGGTGGATTGTATTATACTGTCCCTAGCTCTTTAAATACTTTGGGGAAGGATTGGTACTTTTGTATATGACACTTCGAACACAGTCGAAGTTGTCGAAGCTGTCGAAGTCGTCGAAGTGGCCAGCATCGGACAAAGGACCACGTGGCGGCGGCCATTTTAACTTCGAACACCGCCAACCCTTAACATCAACTCCACTTCGACACTTCGAATACCAGCCACACTTCGAATGGGACTTAGCCGTTTTTATGCTAGAAAGTGACCGACCGCACAGCCCAAATCCATGGAACTGTTTTGGGCAAGGAAAGGTGCTTGCGGTCGGTCATAAAAGGACTTCCGTGTAACTTTTTATTTACTGAAGGGATTGGTATGATTTTTGAGAGTGTTTATGTTTAAAGTATGCTGAGTCTGAATATGTGATTTGTATGTGGATGCGATGTATGGTTTTAAAGTTATGAAAGTTGTGTAAAAGTATATTTTGAACTGTATGCATAATGGGATTATGTGTCACACTAAGGGGAGGGGATGTGTGGGATGTAACATCTATGTCATTGGTTATTTTATGCCTCCCCCTGGGTGTGGCCTGTATGTGTACTCATGTAATAAAAACCAGGCTGGGTGCCCCAGCACCTCAGACCACTGCTTGACCTTCAACACGGAGCCTTGTCTCATTCTTGGAGGAATTCACTGTATGCTGTTGGAGATTGATTGCTAGGAGTGTAAGCTGATGTCTGCTTTTCCTGTTCATCTGCTAGCAGCTATTCGTGAGGTTCCAGCTTGGAGTGCTATCTTATTCCCTGGTATGCAGTTCGGGAGTTTGATGCATTCACCTATATCCAATTCGTGAGTTTTGATGTTCTGCAGTAGCTGTGCCTTCCTGTAGAAAGGGGATTATCGCCTAAACGGATTGTAACCCCTCATATGCTGAAACGGTCCGTTACAAATGTAAAGTCATACAGTTTGGAATAAGGAAACCTCAAACCACGTAATATCTTAAATGGTGATGAGTTAAGGATAACATTAAATGAAAAGGACTTGGGGACAAGTAGGCAGGTGCTGCCATGTATTAAAATGGGTTGATTCACGTAATCAAATTATAATTTTGCCTCTGTGTAAATCAATGACTAGCCTCACCATGAATATATGGTGCAATTCTGAGCACTGGTTTTAAAGAATGATATTGCAGAACTAGAAAAAGTGCAAAAGAAAGCTACAAAATTAACTAGGGGAATGGAAAACATTAGCTATGAGGAGAGGCTAGAAAAACTGGAATTGTTTTCTTTAGAGAAAAGGCTCAGAGGGGAGTTGATAGCTCTATACAAATATATACAGGGTCAGGAGAAACCACTATGGGCTAACCAGTTTATTAGCAGGAACATACGAATGGCAAGAGCTTACCCATTGAGACTGTAAGAAAGGATTTTTTTTTTGCTTACAAAATCACAATGCAGCTTTAGTTAAAAAAACAAATCTAACAATTCAGAATATTTTTTTATGTTCCTGGAGTCACTGCTCACAAACCGGTATTAAAGCAAAACATTTCAAGTGAGGATATCCGTCCTCTTTTTAATATATATTATAATCTTTTGGTGAAATCCTTACCAACTGCTTTTTCTACAAAGAGATGTCTAACATGCTTGATAATGAGGGTACTTGATTTTTCCCTAGTAAGAGATCATAGACCCCAATATGTCTATTTTCTCTGATCACAGATGGAACATGTAGCTGTAGTAACATGGACATCATTGTGTCACTTCGCCAAACATGTTTTGTGCCCAAGCAAATTAAAAGGAGGAATTGATTAAAAATATTTAGGGCCAAGGATAACTATTTATATACAAATCCACTTAGCTCAGCTGCTGAAAAGAATTATTCAAAAACAAACTTCGTTGTTGTTGACAATAAGTGTAACGGATCACCTGGCACCCCGACTTGGTACCTCCGTTAATGGATGCTCCTAGTGCTTCCTGAGGACTCCAAGCACTCTGGCAGACACCATAATCACCGAATCCGAGAAACCTTTAAATTCTCCCAAGCGTATGAATGCTGTAGACCATTTAATAGGAACCATACGAATAGGCTTGTACACCTAGCAGTCAACTGGAACAGCATACAATCAATCCTTCCCCCAATAATGAGACGACACATCACTTTGAGGGTAACACAGGAACTCTGGACTGGCTCATCCAGCCTGGCTTTTATTGAGGTTACATGCAAATAGGACACTCCCAGGGGGAGGTATAAAATCACCAATCACACATCTGGTGCAGCCCACACATTCCCTCCCCTCAGATAAACAGTTAAACCAATTATTACATACAATAAAAATACAGTTTTTACACACACACTGTAACTTTAAAACCATACATTCAATTTCAATAAAAGTTGCATATTCAGACTCAGCATACATCAAACATAAACCCTTCCAAAAATCAGCCAAATCCCCCCAGTGGATCAAAAGTTAGCTGGAAGTCCTTTATGACCGACCGCAAGCACAATTTCCTGCCCAAAACAGTTCCATAGATTTGGGCTGTGCGGTCGGTCAATTTCATGCGAAAAAACGACTAAGTCCCATTTCGAACGGGACTTAGTCTCTGGAGCTGCAAGTTCCGTATGGGAGAAGGTAAGGGTCAGCGGTGTTCGGCAGAATGTGTAGCCGATTTTAGTTCCACAGAATCTTTAGCATACACCGCTGACCGCATTCGAGGAAACCAAGATGGCCGCCGCCACGTGCAATTTACCTGCAGTAACCTCACAGCCTGGGAGGTAAATTGCCTGCACACTTTAGCTTCTGGGTGGTCTGCCTGTGTGGTACTCGGTTCAGTAAGCCCTATTTACTGAACCAAGTGGGGGAAAGCCAGGAACAAGTTATTTTACAGGTCTGGGGACATAGTCTTAAAGGGGCATTGTTCAGCAAAGTCACAATATGTTCCCAGACGGTTCTTAAAGGGCCATACACACACAATAAAAGTCCATACGTTTTCAGGGGCCATAGTCTTAAAGGGTATTGTTACCCGAAGTCTCAATATGTCCCCAGACAGTTCTTAAAGGGCCAGCAGCAGTACAATAAAATACAATTCACTGTACTTAAAGGGCCAGCAGTCGCACAATAAAATACAATATGCCCCAAATAATCCAGGGGCCATAGTCAGCAGGTAAGAGGCGGGCAAACAGGCTTCTCCAGGGCCCAGTGGCGAGGTTGGTTTCGCCACAATAAGTTTATATTTTTTATTTTGTCCTTGTCGCTCTAGTAGATATACTGCATTATATTATAGGGTAACTAACCTTGCAGATGATCGAAAACACAAATTAGTATATTTGACTATTTTCATCTGATTTGTTAACTTTACGGGCCCCGTATCATTGGGAAAAAATAAAGCAACAATATAATAAATTATCAGCTTTTGAACTATGTCACAGCCAGCCCAAAGCCATCCTAACCCAAGACAAAATGATAAAGTTGTTAAAGTCGCATTCTCCGTCATCATCATCATCATCCTGGAGAGTCTAAATCTATCTATCTTTGTGCACTTTTTAGCTTTTCTTTTTTAATAGTTACACTATATAATAGTTACTAATACTAAATGTATTCCTAATAGTGATGTACCGAACTGTTCGCTGGCGAATACTTCCTGGTGAACATAGCGTGTTCGCGTTCGACGCGGCAGGCGAACACATGAGCGGTTCGATCCGCCCCCCTATTCGTAAACTTTGACCCTGTGCCTCAGTCAGCAGACACATTCCAGCAAATTAGCAGCACACCCTCCCTTCCAGACCCTCCCACCTCCTGGACAGCATCCATTTTAGATTCATTCTGAAGCTGCATTCTTAGATAGAGGAGGGAACGTGTAGCTGCTGCTCATTAGATAGGGAAATTGATAGCTAGGCTAGGGTATTCAATGTCCACTACAGTCCTGAAGGACTCATCTGATCTCTGCTGTAAGGACAGCACCCCAAAAAGCCATTTTTAGGGCTAGAACATCAGTCTGCTTTTTTTTTTTTCTGTGTAATGTAATTGCAGTTGCCTGCCTGCCAGCTTCTGTGTCAGGCTCACAGTGGATACTGTGCCCACTTGCCCAGTGCCACCACTCATATCTGGTGTCACAATAGCTTAAGCTTGACATTTAAAAACAAAAAAAAAAATTTTCACTGTAATAGATTGAATTGCAGTTAGTTGTCTGCAAGCGTCTAGGTGTCAGGCCTTCAGCGTGTACTCTGCCAACCTCTGCCAGTCCACTTTGCCACTCATATCAGGTGTGACAATAGCGTGCTTTTAAAAAGAAGAAAAGTTTTTCCACTGTAAGCTAATAGCAGTCAGTGTCCTTCAAGCGAGTGTCAGGCCTTTAGCATGTACTCTGCCAACCTCTGCCAGTCCACTTTGCCACTCATATCTAGTGTGACAATAGCGTGCCTTTAAAAAGAAAAAAAGTTTTTCACTGTAAGCTAATAGCAGTCAGTGTCCTCAAAGCGGGTGTCAGACCTTCAGCGTGTACTCTGCCAACCTCTGCCAGTCCACTTTGCCACTCATATCAGGTATGAGGTACTTGGCAGATATGGATTGACGCCTATCCTAATGATCCCCGATACACACTGACAGAGTAGAATAGGGACTGTTCCCCCTACATAGGGTCACTTGGCAGGTATGGATTGACACCTGTCCTCAGAGACCTAATTGTGTAATAATGGTAATACTATTACCTATTATATAATATTGGCAGGGGCAAGGAAATTCCCTCTAAATAGATGGGTATAGGCAGAGAGTATAGAGACCAGAGTGATTAAATGTATAACAGACACACAGCCACCCTTTATCTTAGCTAGTTTCCAGAAATGCTGGATAGGTAGAAGTGCTATAAAGACCCAGAGAGGTCTAAGAAGAATCCTCTAAACTAGCCCTAATCTCCTTAAACACCTTCAAGGGTGTTGTAAGCTAAAGCTCAATCTAAACGTTTAGATGACTGCCTGATTTCCCATCACAGATGCTGGCTAGGAATAACAGTGTGCAAGACAAAGAGTGGGTCTAAGTGCCCATAGTGCAGTAAAGTGTCCCTAGTGAAGTGAAAAAGAGAATAACGAGCTGACGCCCAAGAGAATAATGAGCTGGTGCCCTATCAGGGGACGTGTATATGGCATCGATTTTAGGAACCGGGAGATGGAAAAAGATGCTTGGTCGGTCCTCCTACTTCAAATTTGGGGCACTGCGCGTGCAATCTAATGTGCCACCAGATAGGGGTGGTGTGTTAAGTAGTACTATTCCTATCAGTTTTATCCCTGTTATGTGCCTTTTTTTGGTTTGGTTCTTTAAGCCACAGTGCAGCACCAGAGGGCCGAACAATTAGGCATGTACACATGCCTGAAAAATTAGGTATTGTTGCAGCCGCTGCTGTAGCATAAAAATTGATGTTTGTTTCCCAGGCAGAAAGTGCCCTAAAACATTGTGGCTTGAACCCTAGTTGGTGGCGGATAAGTCACGCAAGTCAACCGGCATTCAGAGCTAAAATACAGCAGCGTGTGGACCATTTTTAGCCCAAGGCAGCTCATCTCATCAGGCCTTTTTTAGTCGAATGTATCGCCCAGTGTCAGTCCCTTCGGGATCCATCCCTCATTCATCTTAATAAAGGTGAGGTAATCTAGACTTTTTTGACCTAGGCGACTTCTCTTCTCAGTGACAATACCTGCGGGGCAGGCCAGAAGTTCTATCACAAATTGGGATAGCTCAGGCCACAGGTCAAGCCTGCACACAAGGTCAAGGGGTTCTTCGCTCCTCAGAGTGTCGATATCTGCAGTTAAGGCGAGGTAGTCTGCTACCTGTCGGTCGAGTCGTTCTCTGAGGGTGGATCCCGAAGGGCTGTGGTGATGCATAGGACTTAAAAAGCTCTGCTTGTCCTTGCTGGCGTGGTCGTGGGAGGAGGAGGATGACTTCCACCTCTTCCCCTGTTAGATTCCCGTTGTGCTGTGACATCACCCTTATACGCTGTGTAAAGCATACTTTTTAATTTATTTTGCAAATGCTGCATCCTTTCCGACTTGTTGTAATTCGGTAACATTTCTGCCACTTTCTGCTTATACCGGGGGTCTAGTAGCGTGGACACCCAGTAATGGTCGTTCTCCTTCAGCCTTTTTATACGAGGGTCCCTCAACAGGCACGAATCTAATTTTTGAATAGAATAGCAATTTCATTTTTAATAGCAATAAAGTTAATAAAGATACGATTAAAAATAACATCACTAGTCAGTGGATATATTTAAAAATGTTTGGATAAGTTAATATACTGACGTGCGAGGTTCAGCATGGTAATAATCAATTCTTTAAGTTATATTTAAAAAAAAGGAAAAAAAAAAAACCTTATTAAAAATCATAAAGAATAATTAAAAATTGGTAGTACATGACAGAGGAAATGCTAAACAATATTGTTCTCTAGGGTAAAAGGTATTCTGAATATATTAAAAGGGGCTTTAAAAGGTAAAAAATGTTAAAAGCTTAAAACGTAAAATTTAAACAAGGGCCCTAGAGGTAGCAAGAGAAATTATTTTCTTTTTTTGTTTTGTAACAAGTTATAAGGTAGATGGTACAATGTCTATTGCTTCAATGAATTTAGAGGGTAGTAAGTAACAATATCTTATTTTACTATTAAAACTAACTACTAAAAAAGAAAATAGATAAGATATAGATTAGCCTTTCAAAATAGAATAATTGCTATTTAGGATAAGGGCGCATTAGAGATCATTGTTCTATATGATTTATGACTTATTTAATAAGATACATTAAGGCATTTCATTTTTTATAGCCTAATATTATTAAAAGTTAGGACTTATGCAAAAGATATTATAAGGTATAACTATTAATGTTTAATTGTCTAAGGTATAGCACAGGGTGTGTTGAACTAGAATATATGTGCTATAATAGTTTATAATATGGTTTATGGAAAGCAACATATTTCCTTTGTTTCTATTTTTATGTGCTTATCTCTCTATTATGTGCTACGGAAAATACTTATTATGCAAAAGATGTTATAAGGGATAACTATTGTTGTCTAATTGTTTAATGTATAGCACAGGGTGTGTTGAATTAGAATAGATGTGCTATAATAGTCTATAATATGGTTTTATGGAAAGCATCATATTTCTTCTGTCCCTGTCCTGTGTGCTTATCTCTCTAGTACGTGCTATAATAGCTTACCATACAGCTTTATGGAAAGCACTCCTCCCCCGTTTTATATTATGCGCTTTTCTTTCTATTAAGACACTCGCAAAGTGAATCTTAACCCCTTCAGGACCGGCCTGTTTTTGCGATGTTTGTACGTTAAGGACCAGAGCAGTTTTAACACTTTTGTGGTGTTTGTGTTTAGCTGTAATTTTCCGCTCTCTCATTTACGGTTCCCATACAAGTTATATACTGTTTTTTTCACGACAAGAAGGGCTTTCTTTACATACCAGTATTTATATTATGTCATATATTGTATTTAAAAAAAATAATAAAATATGGTGAAAAATAAAAAAAAAAACATGTTTTTGGACTTTTACTTGAAAAATCTTTTACTTATCTACAAAAGCTAATGAAAAAAACTGCTAAATAGATTCAAAATTTTGTCCCGAGTTTAAAAACACCCAGTGTTTACATGCTTTATTGCTTTTTTTTGCAAGTTATAGGCCTATAAATACAAGTAGGAAATTGCTGTTTCAATATATATATATTTTAAATGTATCAATAGTGACATTGTTACACCGTTATCTGTCATAAATCCCCGAAACACACCTAACATGTACATATTTTTTAAAGTAGACAACCCAGGGTATTCAAAATGGGGTATGTCCAGTTTTTTTTAGTAGCCACCTAGTCACAAACACTGGCCAAAGTTAGCATTTATATTTGTTTGTGTGTTAAAAATGCAAAAAACGCTAACTTTGGCCGGTGTTTGTGACTAAGTGGCTACTAAAAAAAGCTGAACATACCCCATTTGCAATACCTTGGGTTGTCTTCTTTCGCAAATGGTATGCCATCATGGGGCTAATTCTCATTCCTTGGCTACCATACGCTCTCAAAGGCAACCTAACCAATCTGACAAATTTCAATAAAAAAAAAAAAAGTAAAATCAAGCCTTATATTTGACCCTGTAACTTTCACAAACACTATAAAACCTCTACATGTGGGGTACTGTTATACTCAGGAGACTTCGCTGAACACAAATATTAGTGTATCAGAACAGTAAAATATATCACAGCAATAATATCCTCAGTGAAAGAGCTGTTTGTGTGTGAAAAATGCAAAAAACTTCACTTTCACTGACAATATCATCGCTGTGATATGTTTTACTGTTTTGAAACACTAATATTTGTGTTCAGCGAAGTCTCCCGAGTAAAACAGTACCCCCATGTACAGGATTTAGGGTGTCATAGAAAGTTACAGGGTTAAACACAGTGCTAGCAAATTAAATTATCTGGACTTTTGGCCTGGGTTGGCAGGCAGGTCCCTCAAATTGCAATCATTAAAATTACTTAATTAGGTAAAAATATTACATAAATATGCACGTAGAATTTTAATATATATACATATTTATATATTTGACGTCTACGTGTATATTTATGAAATTATTTATGTAATTATGTATGTGGACATATGTATATTTTGTATTATTTTTATTTATTTATTTATACATAGATATATATATCATTACATTCTAAGTATATTTTGATATAAATATATATATATCAATATCAAAATACTGTTAGAATAAAACTGAATATATATATATAATTTTTTTTTAATTATTAAAAATTATTTTTATTTTTTGTTATTTATTTTTATTAACATATTATTTGTATTTTATAATAATATATATATACCATATATATAGTTATTATATATATTGTATATATTCGTGTGTAATTTAAATATAAGTGTATTTTTATAATTATATACGTATATATAAATATAAAAATACACTTAGTGTGACATTATATATATGATATATATACATATATTATATATAGGTATATATAGATATAATACATGTATATATAGCATATATATACACATATTATTATTTTTTTTTTTACACTTTATTTTGGATTTTTCACTTGCAGGGAGACTGCCTGTCAGCACAGACAGTCCCCCTGCAGGCAGACACATGGACACCTATTGCGGTCATGTGATCGAGTGATCACATGGCCGTGGGGTCCTGATCTGCCGAAGGGGGACTGCCTGGGCAGACAGGCAACCCCCCTGGACCGGGTGGAGCACTGATCGCCGCCGTGGGACCGACGGCGATCAGGTAAGTAGCCCAAAACCGTTATGACGGTTCAGGACCGTCAGCGGTCCAAACGCACGTTTTACCGCTGACGGTCCTGAACCGTCAGCGGTCGTTAAGGGGTTAAATATGGCCCGGGACTGCCTACGGCAAAACCGGATCCGTTTATATTTTCCCCCAACGAACAAGTGCCAATAGTAGGGCACATATCAGTAAGTTGACCAACTGGGTCATTGTTCATTTTTTTATTTTTTTTTATTTTGTTTTTGTTTTGTTTTGTTTTTTTTGCCTTGGCTAGCACACTTAAATAATTCCGATTGCTTGTTGCAAACAACAGCATAATGAAATTTTATACACACAATGTCAGAGGTTTAAATATACCTCATAAGCGATACACCCTATTGAAAGAATTACGAAGCACACATGCTGATATAATATGTCTCCAAGAGACACATTTTAAACATAGCTCTAATCCTACAATAAATGCGAAAAATTATCCGCATCAATACCATGCCACATCTTCAACCAAAAGTAAAGGAGTGTCAATATTAGTGAGTCAAGCACTGGCTTTTGATCAAATATCTGTCCAATTAGATGAGCAAGGCAGATTTATTATTCTTGTCTGTATATTAAATAATATTACTTACACAATAGTGAACTGCTATTCCCCAAACAAAAATCAGGCAAGCTATATGGCAACTCTCCTGGAAAAAATTGAGAAAGTACAAACAGGTATTTTGATAATATGTGGGGACTTTAATCATATAATGGAACCGAACGCAGATTCAACAGCTTTACATACACATAAAAGGAAAAAATCCCTGCAAAAGCAATGTACATCCCTTAACAAAACGATGGCTTCATACGGTTTATACGATGTTTGGAGAACGATCCATCCAGAAGATCGGGAATATACACACCATTCACAAGTGTACAATACGTACTCAAGAATAGATGGATACCTGATGCGTAGCGCACACTTGGATTTGGTTAAAGGCTGCGAGATAGGAGCTTCAGTACAATCAGATCATAACCCAGTGACACTAACTTTGTTAGACTCATACCAATACAAAGATAAAAGCCCATGGAGATTAAATGAACAGCTGCTAAATGATCCCACATTTAAAGACAAACTACAGAAGGAAATACAGGAATATTTTGAGTACAATGACAAAGAAGGCACAAATTCGATGACACTTTGGTTGCCGCATAAGGCTGTAATTCGGGGTACACTATTGAGCAGAGCATCGTATATAAAGAAAACAAATCACAAAACATTAATTCATTCATTAAGGAAACTGCAAGACATCCATAGAATCAACCAAATAAGTCCTACTCAAGCTCTACAACAACAAATAAAGTCTGTCCAACAAGATATTAAAACAATCCAACTCAAGAAGGCTAGTATAGCATTGAAAAAACTTAGAGCGACGTCATATTCATTAGGAAATAAGGCCACGAAAGTGCTAGCACAAAGAATACGAAATAAGCAGGCCCAGACACGAATCCCTTATATTAAAACACATCTGGGTCATAAAGTCATGCAACCCGTACAAACATGCAATGCTTTTGCCCATTACTATAAAACATTGTATAATTTAAAAGATCAAAACTCACAGCTAATACCTACGTCAACATCTATTTGTTCATATCTGTCTAAGATTGCTTTCCCAAAAATAGAGGTAACTCAATCAGAGATGCTTTGTTCACCTTTCACTACAGAAGAAGTTCTCCAGCAAATAGACAAGATGCCGAGAGAAAAAGCCCCAGGGCCGGATGGCTTCACCAATATATATTACAATATATTTAAGAAAGAATTAGCCCCAGCTCTTACTAGCTTTTACAATAGTGTTCAAAGGATGGGCACCTTCCCGCCTGAGGTCCTGTCTGGCCATATCATCACTATCCCTAAACCAGGGAAGTCCACAACATCCTGCCAAAACTTTAGACCTATATCTTTATTAAATACAGATGCAAAACTCTATGCCAAGATTTTGGCAGAAAGATTAATGGATATTATACCAACATTAATACATTCGGACCAGGTAGGATTTGTGGCTGGTAGACAAGGACAAGATAACACTAGGAAGGTGTTAAATTTATATAAAATACTACAGACCACCAAGCAGGAAAGCATTATGCTATCATTAGATGCCGAAAAGGCATTCGATAGGTTAAATTGGAATTTTCTACACGAAACACTATTGGCCTATGGATTTCCACCCGGATTTATTTCAGCAGTAGAAGCCCTCTATATTATACCAACAGCAGCAGTACTCTACTCAGGATTTAAGTCAAAAACTTTTAGCATCACTAATGGAACCCGACAGGGGTGCCCACTGTCACCTTTTCTTTACGTATTGGCCTTAGAACCTCTGGCGATATCTATAAGAAACAATGAGAACATACATGGGGTACCAGTTGGTCATAAGGAATATAAACTTAGTCTATTCGCCGATGACATTCTTTTAACAATCACCCAACCATTTATATCACTCCCTTCACTACATAAAGAATTGCAGCATTACAGTCAACAATCATATTATAAATTAAATATGACAAAAACTCAAGCAATGTGTCTCAACACAACTAAATCTACAGATGAAAGATTGAAAAGAAGTTTCTGTTATGATTGGAGGGAAGACCATTTAATATGTTTAGGGATTAGAATCACTAAAAAAGAAAAAGATCTTCTATCAGTTAATTATACGAAGCTATTGAAGGAAATTGATAATCAATTAAAATCCTGGAAGAACTTGTTCTTATCTTGGGTAGGAAAAATATCAGCACTCAAAATGTCAATATTACCTAAGATATTATACCATTTTAGATCATTGAATTTAATACTCCCACAAAAATATATAACAGCAATGCAAGCTTCTATGGTTCGTTTTAGTTGGGATAACAAACACCCGCGAATGCCTAAAACATTACTGATGAGAAACTTGGAAAAGGGGGGAATGGGGATACCAAATATAAAGGCATATTATTACTCTTCAATACTTATGAACGTTATTAGTGTTCATTCAACCAATTATATCCCTCAATGGGTGGCAATAGAAAATAACTATTGTGGATCACAAGATCTCTCAACACTTTTATGGAAGCCTCAACAATTACGACAACTAAATTCTAACATGCTGCCCTCCACTAAACATCTATTGAAAATCTGGAATATTCATAGAGAGAAACTGTGTACAGCTAACCCATGGGCCCTAGCGACTCCAATCAAAACTTTATATTTTTGTAATGGAACGTTTCCATACCAGAAATGGGAAAAAGCAGGAATTACACATTTGTTCCATTTATACACCACAGAAGGCCTAAAATCATTTTCGACCTTACAAAAAGAGTTTTCACTACCAACAAGCTACACATTCGCATATTTTCAAATTAAAGCGATTCTAGATACAGAAAAGGTTCAAGTAAGAACAGACACGTTGCAATCCTCTATATCAAAGTTTGAAGAGAAATGCTTATCATTAAGCCCTCCGAAAAAAACATTGTCGTTATGCTACCAAATATTAGCTAATCCAGCGGATAAAGCAGACTGGAAATTTATGCAATATTGGCAAGAAGATCTCCAACAAAATATTTCAACAAGGGAATGGGAATATATTTTTAACGCACATTCCGGATTAACTACTAGCACTGCGCACTTAGAAGTAACAAGGAAGATAATGTACAGGTGGTACATGGTTCCAGCCCATTTGCATACTATTTTCCCGGACTTACCAGACAGGTGTTGGCGGTGTGATACAGATAGAGGCACTATGCTGCATGTCTGGTGGACGTGTAAAGAGGTGAACATATTCTGGAAGAAGATTGAAAAAATAATAAAACAAACTACAAATCAGCAAATATCTCACGACCCAAAAACAATACTGCTGCGATTACTCCCAATAAATACCACTAAAATAATTAAGAAAATGATATTCCTCCTACTGAGCACAGGGTCTATACTAATAGCTAGGAATTGGAAGTCCAAAGATTTACCATCACTACAAGAAATTGAGGAAGTAATGTCGACAACAGTAGAATAGGAATTATTAATGTGGAACCAAAGAAAAATAGGGAAACTGAGCCCACAAATAGCCCAAATGTGGCAAACATACCTTGAATCCAATATTAATAATTAGTACCGTATATACTCGAGTATAAGCCGAGTTTTTCAGCACATTTTTTGTGCTGAAAAACCCCAACTCGGCTTATACTCGAGTCATAGTCTGTATTATGGCAATTTGCATTGCCATAATACAGACAGGGGGGAGAGGGGTGCTGGCAGAGCTGTACTTACCTTTCCTGCAGCTCCTGTCAGCTCTCTCCTCCTCCGCGCCGTCCGTTCAGCACCTCTGTCAGCTCCCAGTGTTAGTCTCGCGAGAGCCGCGGCTCTCGCGAGACTTACACTGGGAGCTGGCAGAGGGAGCTGCACAGACCGCGCGGAGGAGGAGGGAGGTGACAGGAGCTGCAGGAAAGGTAAGTACAGCTCTGCCAGCCCCCCTCTCCTCCCCACTGAACTACCAATGACACTGGACCACCAGGGAAGGAGCCCCCCTCCCTGCTATGTATCAAGCAGGGAGGGGGGACGAAAAAAAATATAATAAAAAAAAATAAAAAATAATAATAATTAAATAATAATACCAAAAAAATAATAATATAAAAAAAATAACAATTAATAATATATTAAATGCCCACCCCCACCAACACATACACAAACACACACTGCGTCACACACACTCACACTTCATTCATATACACACACTGCACTCACACACACTGCATTCATACACACACTGCACTCATACACACACTGCACTCATACACAGACTGCACTCAACACTGCACTCACACACACTGCATCACACACACTGCATCACACACACTCACACTTCATTCATATACACACACTGCACTCACACACACTGCACTCACACACACTGCACTCACACACACTGCACTCACACACTGCATTCACACACACTGCACTCACACACACTGCACTCATACACACACTGCACTCATACACACTGCACTCATACACACACACACTGCATTCATTATATACACACACTGGAAATAAATATTCAATTAATATATACGCACACACACTGCACTCATTCACACTGCACTCATACACACACACACTGCACTCATACACGCACTGCACTCATACGCACTGCACTCACGCACACTGCACTCATACGCACACTGCACTCATACGCACACACTGCATTCATACGCACACACTGCATTCATTATACACACACACTGTAAATAAATATTCAATTAATATAATTTTTTTAGGATCTAATTTTATTTAGAAAGTTACCAGTAGCTGCTGCATTTCCCACCCTAGTCTTATACTCGAGTCAATAAGTTTTCCCAGTTTTTTGGGGTAAAATTAGGGGCCTCGGCTTATATTCGGGTCGGCTTATACTCGAGTATATACGGTATATGGGTAGAAATTAGATTTATCGGTTTCGGATAATGTTTTTTTTTTTTTTGAACAATTAATGTTTAACCCGACAAATCTCATTTAACGTTCAACAAGAAAAGAAAGCAAGAAAACCATACCTGAGCAAAACTAAATAAATAGAATAATAGTGGGCATCATTGCAATTGGAAGCAAATTGAAGTATTTAAAAAGAAAAAGATAGTAAAAACAACAATATAAATACCAAGGAGGGAGGGGAAGAAAGGAGAAAAAGAAAAGAAAAGGAGAAAAGTATTTATGTATTCATTTCCTTTTCTTTTTCCTCATAATGGAAATAAAGCCGTTAAACTCAGGCCGCAATAGATATTCAGGCTGAGGCAGAGACAGAGGAACAGGAACTGTCTTTTCAACAGTCAAATATGTTAATAATAAATAAGCTAATTATACTAGAAGTATAACACAAGAGTAGATCTTCCGATATACACTAAGATAACATTCTCTATCTGATAACAGTGTTTCCTGGGATGGGTATTATGATAATAGGGTTAATATTTCTATGTACCTTCCCTTTTTGCATCTTTTGTTGTTTTTTTTTTTTTATGTAGAAATAAAATAAACAGTAAATTGTACAAAGATCTACCTTCAGTACAAGAAATTGAAGAAGTTATGTTGACAATAGTAGAATATGAGTTATTAATGTGGAACCAAAGAAAAATAGGGAAACTGAGCTCACAAATAGTCCGAATGTGGCAAATTTATCTTGAATCTAAAAATAAGAATTAGTATCGGGGTAGAAAACAGGTAATTTACTGGTTTTTGGGCAATGTTACTATTTGAACATTTAATGTCTATCCAGACACTCCCATTTAAATTTCAATAGGGAAAGAGACAGTGCAAGGAAATTTATACTTGATTAGGATTAAATATATAAAAGATTAACGAGCAACATAGCAATTGGAGGTAAACTGAGACATCAAAAAGGAAAAGGAATGAATACTTACATTTATTTATTTATTTATTATTATTTTTTTTTTTGTGTATAATAGAAACACAATCGTCAAAATTAGGTTGAAATAAATACTAAAAAAGCATAAGAAAGAGAGGAAATTGAGGAAGAGATAGAAGATTAGGAACTTTTCCCTTAACAGTTTAAGATGTTAAAAATAAATATGTCAATTTCATTAGAAGTATAATGCAAGATTATATCTCACGTTGTGCACTATGATAATATCCTCTCTTTTGATAACATTGACTTGCTCGATGTGTACTATGATAACATGGTTTCTTTTTATACACCCCTCCCCTTTTTTTTTCTGTATCCCCTTTGATTTTATATGAAGAAAAACAATAAATGGTAAATTCGAAAAACAGGCACGATAGCATGAAAGACCCCATTTGCACAAGGTTGGATGCCGAGCTACTCATTTCCCGTTCCTCCTCCTCAGTGATCTCAATGAAGGTATGTTCTTCCCCACAGCCACGTACAACACCACCAGTACCAGATAGGTGACAACGAGCACCCTGGGATGCCTGTTGTGGTTGGTCCTCCTCCTCAAAGCCACATTCCTCCTCTGACTCCTCTTCCTCACAATCCTCTTCTAGCGTTGCCGCAGGTCCAGCAAGCGATGCTGATAAGGCTGTTTCTGGTGGTGATGGTGACCACAACTCTTCCTCTTCCTCTTCACGCTCATCTATGGCCTGATCCAGCACTCTTCGAAGGGCACACTCCAGGAAGAAAACAAATGGTATGATGTCGCTGATGGTGCCTTCGGTGCGACTGACTAGGTTTTTTCACCTCCTCAAAAGGACGCATGAGCGTCCAGTAACGTGGCAAAAATCCCAGCTCCCCAAAGGCTGTCCTAGCACCCCGGTCATACAAATATTCATTAACAGCTTTTTCTTGTTGGAGCAGGCGGTCGAACATTAGGAGTGTTGAATTCCAATGTGTCGGGCTGTCGCAAATCAAGCGCCTCACTGGCATGTTGTTTCGCCACTGGATATCTGCAAAGTGCGCCATGGCCATGTAGGAATGCCTGAAATGGCCACACACCTTCCTGGCCTACTTCAGGACGTCCTGTAAGCCTGTGTACTTATGCACAAAGCGTTGTACGATCATAATACACACATGTGCGATCCACGGAACATGTGTCAACTTGCCCAACTTCAATGCCGCCAACAATTTTTTTTCCGTTGTCACAAACAACTTTGCCGATATCCAGTTGCTGCGGAGTCAGCCACTTTTCCACCTGTGCGTTCAGGGTGGACAGGAGAGCTTGTCCGGTGTGACTCTCTGCTTTCAAGCAAGTCAAACCCAAGACGGCGTGACACTGCCGTATCCGGGATGTGGAATAGTACCAGGGGAGCTGGGGGGGTGCCGTTGATGTGGAGCAAGACGCAGCAGCAGAAGAGGACTCAGCCGAGGAAGTTATGGCAGAGGATGGAGTAAGAGGAGTAGAGGAGGTGGCAGCAGGCCTGCCTGCAAGTCGTGGCGGTGTCACCAACTCCTCTGCAGAGCCACGCATTCCATGCTTGGCAGCCGTCAGCAGGTTTACCCAATGCTCAGTGTAGGTGATATACCTGCCCTGACCATGCTTTGCAGATCAGGTATCAGTGGTCAGATGGACCCTTGCCCCAACACTGTGATTCAGACATGCCATTACTTCCTTTTGCACAATCGAGTACAGATTGGGGATTGCCTTTTGTGAAAAGAAATTTCGTCCGGGTACCTTCCACTGCGGTGTCCCAATAGCTACTAATTTTTTGAACGACTCAGACTCCACCAGCTTGTATGGTAAAAGCTAATAGTTCGGACAAGCCAGCTGTCAGACGCTGGGCAAGGGGGTGACTTTCTGACATTGGCTTCTTACGCTCAAACATGTCCTTGACAGACACCTGACTGTGGGCAGATCAGCGGGAACTGCTCAAGGTGAGAGACGGAGTGGCGGATGGTTGAGAGGGGGCAAGGAGGACAGCAGTGGTTGATGTGGCTGAAGATGCTGGACCAGGAGGAGGATGGCGGCTTTGAGTTTGTGTGCTTCTTGTACTCATGTGTTGATCCCATAGGCGTTTGTGATGTGCGATCATGTGCCTACGCAAAGCAGTTGTACCTAGGTGGGTGTTGGACTTCCCACGACTCAGTTTCTTTTGGCACAGGTTGCAAATGGCATCGCTGTTGTCAGAGGCAGACACACAAAACAAATGCCACACTGCTGAGCTCTGCAATGACGGCATTCTGGTGGTGGACACAGCATGCGTTGACTGGCGTGCTGTCGGGCTGACCCCGGGTGCCGATGCATGCTGTCTGACTGTGACGACCTCCCCCTGCTTCCAACTCGTCACCTCCTCCTCCTCTCTGTCTCCTCATCTGAACTTTCGTCCTGTTCTTCTTCTTGCCGAGCGGGCACCCACGTGACATCCATGGACGCATCGTCATCATCAACCGCTACACTTGTATCTGACAACTCAGCAAAGGAAGCAGCAGCGGGTACAACATCATCATCACACCATACGTCCATGTGTGTAATGCTGCCTGCCTGAGACATATCCCTGTTATCTACATCCTCTGGCAATAATGGTTGTGCATCACTCATTTCTTTAAACGGATGTGTGAATAACTCCACTGACATACCAAGTGAAGCAGCTGTGGTGCTAGTGTTGGTGGAGAGTATCCGGCAGGCGGGTGAGTGGTATCTTGAGAGGTGCCCGAAGCTAAGCTGGAGGAGGATGGTGCGTCAAGGTTCCGAGCGGTAGCTGTAGAAGATTGGGTGTCCTGTGTTAGCCAGTTAACTATGTCCTCAGAACTTTTCAAGTTCAGGGTACGTGGCCTCTGAAAACTGGGCATTATTCTAGGGCCAAAGGTAATCACAGCACCACGACCACGATGGCCCCTGCGGGGTGGCCTGCCTCTGCCTGTCATTTTTTGGGGGATTAGTGGTACTATGCGTGCAAGCTACTGTGAGACCAGATATGAGTGACACTGTGCAGTGGTAGAGGTTGGCAGAGTACACGCAGTTGGCCTGACACACCCGCTTGAAGACAACTAACTGCTATTCAATCTATAACAGTGAAAAAAGTTTTTTCTTTTTAAAGGCACGCTATAGTCACACCAGATATGAGTGGCAAAGTGCACTTGCAGAGGTTGGCAGAGTACACGCTGAAGGCCTGACACTCGCTTGAAGGACACTGACTGCTATTAGCTTACAGTCTTTTTAAAAGCACGCTATTGTCATATGTAGGGGGGAACAGTCTCTATTCTGCTCTGTGTCAGTGTGTATCAGGGGCTCTGAGGACAGGTGTTAATCCATATCTGCCAAGTGACCCTATGTAGGGGGAATAGTCCTTATTCTGCTCTCTGTCAGTGTGTATCAGGGTCTCTGAGGACAGGTGTCAATCCATATCTGCCAAGTGACCCTATGTAGGGGGAACAGTCTCTATTCTGCTCTGTGTCAGTGTGTATCAGGGATACTTAGGATAGGTGTCAATCCATATCTGCCAAGTGACCCTATGTAGGGGGAACAGTCCCTATTCTGCTCTGTGTCAGTGTGTATCAGGATCTTTGAGGACAGGTGTCAATCCATATGTCAAGGTGTCAATCCATATCCATTGTGATTTAGGAATGTTAGGTGATTTCTGCCCTTTATGGATTAAAACCAGACTCTGCATCAACTGTGTAATTTTCCATGGGAGTTTTGCCATGGATCCCCCTCCGGCATGCCACAGTCCAGGTGTTAGTCCCCTTCAAACAACTTTTCCATCACTTTTGTGGCCACTTTTGTGGGTTTTAAAATTCGCCTGCCCATTGAAGTCAATGGCGGTTCGCCCGGTTCACCGGTTCGTGAACGTTTGCGGAAGTTCTTGTTCGTCGTTCGCGAACCAAAAGTTTTGTGTTCGCGACATCACTAATTCCTAACACTGTTTAAGTGACTGGCCCCTCTGTGCAGTTAAAACGTGGTGTGTATTGCGCCTATTCCTTGGCTGGTAGAATGCAGTCAAGGTCCTTTGTACCAGTAAGGTTTTTGCATAGTAATGGAGAAGGATATGGGGCTGTCATTTCCAGTCCTTTGATGTCCTTCCTCAGATGTAGATAAGTGTCCATACCAATGTGTGGACAAAACATGTGAGAAAGATTGATAGATGTAGCATAAAACGAATGAAAGCATGGTCGGGTTCTTCCTACTAATTGAAAAATCTATAAATATTATATATCTATTTTGTTAGGAGATGATTAGTTCGAACCGTTGGTAAGACAGGTAACGTGTGGTAGCCAGGAAAGCTCTCTCATTGACATTTTTTTATCTCCAAGTTTATGTGACAGTCCAGGGATCACTTTGGAGAAAAGATTAGAGAAATGTTGGCTCTCCGATAGAAGAGATTCAAGATGTGGTAAATATCCATGGTAATGTTATGGAGTTACCTTCAAGAGAGATGTCTTTGTAACCAGTGTTAATTAATCAATTCTTATATCACATGAGACTTCATTTGTTGTTTATTTAATAACTTGCAATGTACAATATGTTGGGAAGACATAGAGGATCATAAAATATCTAGATATTATAAACAACAGCAATAACAACCGTAAGTAAGCATTGTATTGACTCTGATAATAAACACCTTTCCTTATTTTAATAATCATAATATAGATGGGCATATGCCCCCTTTAAGAGTGGGAATCTCACTCTAGATACATTGTAACAGTAAGTATATAGAGAGTATCCGATACATTGTAACAGTAAGTATATAGAGAGAGTATCCGGATACATTGTAACAGTGAGTGTATAGAGAGAGTATCCGGATACATTGTAACAGTGAGTGTATAGAGAGAGTATCCGGATACATTGTAACAGTGAGTATATAGAGCGAGTATCCGGATACATTGTAACAGTGAGAATATAGAGAGAGTATCCGGATACATTGTAACAGTGAGTATATAGAGAGAGTGTCCGGATACATTGTAACAGTGAGTATATAGAGAGAGTATCCGGATACATTGTAACAGTGAGTGTATAGAGAGAGAGTATCCGGATACATTGTAACAGTGAGTATATAGAGAGAGTATCCGGATACATTGTAACAATGAGTATATAGAGAGAGTATCCAGATACATTGTAACAGTGAGTGTATAGAGAGAGTATCCGATACATTGTAACAGTGAGTATATAGAGAGAGTATCCAGATACATTGTAACAGTGAGTGTATAGAGAGAGTATCCGATACATTGTACCAGTGAGTATATGGAGAGAGTATCCGGATACATTGTAACAGTGAGTGTATAGAGAGAGTATCCGATACATTGTAACAGTTTGTATATAGAGACCGTATCCGGATACATTGTAACAGTGAGTGTATAGAGAGAGTATCAGATACATTGTAACAGTGAGTATATGGAGAGAGTATCCGATACATTGTTTCAGTGAGTATATAGAGAGAGTATCCGATACATTGTAACAGTGAGTATATAGAGAGTATCCGGATACATTGTAACAGTGAGTATATAGAGAGTATCCGGATACATTGTAACAGTGAGTATATAGAGAGGGTATCCGATACATTGTAACAGTGAGTATATAGAGAGAGTATCCGGATACATTGTAACAGTGAGTGTATAGAGAGAGTATCCGGATACATTGTAACAGTGAGTATATAGAGAGAGTATCCGGATACATTGTAACAGTGAGTATATAGAGAGAGTATCCGGATACATTGTAACAGTGAGTATATGGAGAGAGTATCCGGATACATTGTAACAGTGAGTATATAGAGAGAGTATCCGGATACATTGTAACAGTGAGTGTATAGAGAGAGTATCCGGATGTAACGGACCGTTTCAGCATATGAGGGGTATAAAATCCATTTAGGCGATAATCCCCTTTTCTCAGAAAGGCACAGCTACTGCAGAACATCAAAACTCACGAATTGGATATAGGTGAATGCATCAAACTCCCGAACTGCATACCAGGGAGTAAGAGAGCACTCCAAACTGGAACCTCACGAATAGCTGCTAGCAGATGAATAGGAAAAGCAGACATCAGCTTACACTCCTAGCAGTCAATCTCCAACAGCATACAGTGAATTCCTCCAAGAATGAGACAAGGCTCCGTGTTGAAGGTCAAGCAGTGGTCTGAGGTGCTGGGGCACCCAGCCTGGTTTTTATTACATGAGTACACATACAGGCCACACCCAGGGGGAGGCATAAAATAACCAATGACATAGATGTTACATCCCACACATCCCCTCCCCTTAGTGTGACACATAATCCCATTATGCATACAGTTCAAAATATACTTTTACACAACTTTCATAACTTTAAAACCATACATCGCATCCACATACAAATCACATATTCAGACTCAGCATACTTTAAACATAAACACTCTCAAAAATCATACCAATCCCTTCAGTAAATAAAAAGTTACACGGAAGTCCTTTTATGACCGACCGCAAGCACCTTTCCTTGCCCAAAACAGTTCCATGGATTTGGGCTGTGCGGTCGGTCACTTTCTAGCATAAAAACGGCTAAGTCCCATTCGAAGTGTGGCTGGTATTCGAAGTGTCGAAGTGGAGTTGATGTTAAGGGTTGGCGGTGTTCGAAGTTAAAATGGCCGCCGCCACGTGGTCCTTTGTCCGATGCCGGCCACTTCGACGACTTCGGCACTTCGACAGCTTCGACAGCTTCGACAGCTTCGACTGTGTCCGAAGTGTCATATACAAAAGTACCAATCCTTCCCAAAGTATTTAAAGAGCTAGGGACAGTATAATACAATCCACCTGCCCAAAAGTAGTTCTTAAAGGGTCAGTACATTATGGTAGCAGTCCATAAGCCCCAATTCAGTCCCTTAAAGGGCACTATCTCCCAGGGACCATAATCACTGGGCAGGAGGCTAGCAACCAGGCTTCTCCAGTTCTCAGTGGCGAGGTTGGTTTCGTCACACCAGATACATTGTAACAGTGAGTATATAGAGAGAGTGTCCGGATACATTGTAACAGTGAGTATATAGAGAGTATCCGGATACATTGTAACAGTGAGTATATGGAGAGAGTATCCGGATACATTGTAACAGTGAGTATATAGAGAGAGTATCCGGATACATTGTAACAGTGAGTATATAGAGAGAATATCCGGATACATTGTAACAGTAAGTATATAGAGAGAGTATCCAGATACATTGTAACAGTGAGTATATAGAGAGAGTATCCAGATACATTGTAACAGTGAGTATATAGAGAGAGTATCCGGATACATTGTAACAGTGAGTATATGGAGAGAGTATCCGGACACATTGTAACAGTGAGTATATAGAGAGAGTATCCGGATACATTGTAACAGTGAGTATATAGAGAGAGTATCCGGATACATTGTAACAGTAAGTATATAGAGAGAGTATCCAGATACATTGTAACAGTGAGTATATAGAGAGAGTATCCAGATACATTGTAACAGTGAGTATATAGAGAGAGTATCCGGATACATTGTAACAGTGAGTATATAGAGAGAGTATCCGGATACATTGTAACAGTGAGTATATAGAGAGAGTATCCGGATACATTGTAACAGTGAGTATATGGAGAGAGTATCCGGATTCATTATAACAGTGAGTATAGAGAGTATCCGGATACATTGTAACAGTGAGTATATAGAGAGAGTATCCGGATACATTGTAACAGTGAGTATATGGAGAGAGTATCCGGATACATTGTAACAGTGAGTATAGAGAGTATCCGGATACATTGTAACAGTGAGTATATAGAGAGAGTATCCAGATACATTGTAACAGTGTCAGGATCGGGACAGAGAACCAACACGCAGAGTACAAAGTGTAGTAGGTAGGTATACCGGACCTTAGAATGGCCGGACTTAACGTAAGGAGTAAGTAGAGAATGGTCAGAGACAAGCCGAGGTCGAGGGAACGAGAAGACAGGTAAGCGAGAGACAAGCCGGGTCAAAGGATAACAGAGATAAGCAGAGTGATACAAACAAGCCGGGTCAGAACCAAAGAGACAATAGACATACAAGAGCACTGAGTGACTAGACTGGCTAGAACCACGACAGGGCAATGAGCAAATGCGGGAAGCTCTATTAAATACCCCGGTTCTAGGAGGTAATCACGCCCCCGACGAGTCCTGGTTCGTGTTCAGGGTTTGAGTGACAGATCGAGCCGGCTTGGCGTCATGACGTCGGCTACTGAGCGTCACGTCATAAAAGGGCGTGGATCCCTCGCGGCCGGCGTGTAACCGACCGGAGGGACCGCGAGGAACGGAGGAAACAGCCCTTCTGAACGGGAAAACGTCTAAGTCTCTCCTCTTATCAGAGGTAGAGACTACAGGTACCCTGACAAACAGTGAGTATAGAGAGTATCCGGATACATTGTAACAGTGAGTATATAGAGAGAGAGTATCCGGATACATTGTAACAGTGAGTATATGGAGAGAGTATCCGGATACATTGTAACAGTGAGTATATAGAGAGAGTATCCGGATACATTGTAACAGTGAGTGTATAGAGAGAGTATCCGGATACATTGTAACAGTGAGTGTATAGGGAGAGTATCCGGATGTGACAGAACCATCCGTCTGTCTAGTGCTTTGGTGGATTCGGCTATTTTGTGCCATCCGTCTAAATGACTGATTCGTTATGTTATGAAGCATGTTTTACCGTTCCAGCCTGTTTTCCAGCCGTTCACCTCATTTCGCACGAACTCCATGTCTAACATATGGGTGGCCGCCATTTCGGGACTTTTGCACGTGTTCGCGGCCATCTTGCGTGCGAACAGCGGTGTTTGCCTGTGAACGCGTGGAACTAAAAACGGATACCCAAACAGGCGAACACCGCTGAGACCTCCATACACCCAGAAATTCGTGTTGGAACTACCGAACGACGAGCCATTCGGTAGATACCTGTAATCGGCTATGGGGAATCCAGCGAACTCGGAGATAGTTGTGGATGATGAGGATTTCGTATGATTCTAACCGGCGAACGGAGACCGACTGCAGGGCCAGAACTGGGGTAAAATATTGTACAGTATAATTGTGTTATGTGGTTATCTGAGGGGAGGAGAGGTGGGGGTGTTACCCTGTGTATAATTGGTTATTTTCATCCTCCCCCTGGGAGTGCCCTGTGTGTGCCTTTTCCTAATAAAAAGCAGGCTGGATGTTCCAGTCCTCAGATCTTGTTTTGACCCTCAACACGGAGCTTCAGTCTCGTTATTGGGGGGATTCTTATTTACGCTTAAGGACTATTATTGGGAAACTTATGCCGTTTGGTGGATATCGTTATTCGAGAAATTACTGCTGCCCCTGGTTATGGTTCGTGGATTATACAGTATACGAACAAGGACTTGATACGGTGAGAGGGGAAGGTGGACTAAACGGTGATTTACTTATTAAGACAAAAGGTGTCTTAACAATTGGTGGCAAGCGACGGGATGAATCCCACAACACAGAAGGAAAGAAATGCAGTATGAACAGTTAAGACGTGCTACTCTTAAGGACATAATAGAACGCCGAGGTCGATCAGCAAGCAATTTAAAGAAACGGGAAATTATTGCTTTGCTAAGGGAAATGGATGCAACACAGGGAACGGAGAGCGCTAATGTGCCCAGCAGTTTGGATTTAACACCCGAGGAAATACAATTTAACCGGGCAGTGCAAATAAGGCTGGCACACTTTGGCCCCAACCCCTCAGCAGACATTGTGGAACGTGTGCAAGCCGCAGTAGCAGCACACCAAGCGCTCCAAGGAAGAGGAGCTGCAGCAGCAGAGGTACCCAATAACGATTCCGGAAGGAAAAAGGTACCCTTTGCTGCATTTAACATTTTTATTGAAAATGAAGGAGAGATCGATGGGTTCCTGGCCGATTTTGAGAGGCAGTGTGCTCTACACCAGGTACCCACAGATCAATGGGTCACCATCCTCTCTGGGAAATTATCCGGCCGGGCTAGTGACGCATTTCGGGCCATCCCAGAGGAGGAGATCACCAGCTACCGGGCAGTGAAGGATGCACTCCTAGCCAGGTATGCGGTGACCCCAGAAGTTTACAGACGGCACTTCAGGGAAACCAACAAGCAAAGTGGCGACTCTTATGTGGAATGGGCTTGCAGAGTTCACCGTACTGCAGCCCACTGGATGGCGGGATGCCAAGCAGTATCGGGGGAGGAGGTGCTGCAGGTATTTTTACTGGAACACTGCTTCGAGAAATTGCCTACCGGGGTCCGAGAGTGGGTCAGAGATAGAAAACCCTCTACCCTACCCGAGGCGGCCCGGTTGGCAGACGAATATACTGATGCTCGCAAACTGGACAATACCGTTGTTAAAGTTCCGACCAGAGTGGAATACCGACCAGCAGCCCCTCCGATTCCAACAACATACCAACCCCCAGTGCATCGCAACCCAGTAGTACCACCGACCAATACTTATGTGCAGCCATCCAAATTTAATGCCAGGGATTATTCCCAACCCATCCGGTGCTTTCTGTGCAAACAGTTGGGACACAAGCGCCCGGAGTGTCCACTGAACCACGCCAACCAAGCTCAGTCCTGGAGGAGACCAGCCAACACGAATCAGCGACCACCACAGCCTGCTGCTCACTGTGTAGAGCAGGAGGAATTCTGGGGCATCTTGCACGAAGCCGACCCGGTGCAAGCAGCCCATCAGGACAATCGCCAGCAACACCGGCAGACTGTGAAACTAAATGGCCGAGTGGTAAATGGACTTAGAGACACAGGAGCCACCATGACACTGCTCCAAAAGAACTTAGTCTCAGAACACCAGCACACAGGAGACACAGTGGCCGTGAGGGTAGCAGGGGGAGCCGTATTCCGGTTACCTGTTGCCCGTGTTCACCTGGATTGGGGAGTGGGCGCTAGACACGTAGATGTTGGAGTTATGAAAGACTTGCCCGCTGATGTGCTTCTTGGGAATGATTTGGCCCCTTTGGTTTCGGCCTATGCTCCGATGGGCCCCTTGGACGTTAACCCAGTGACTACTCGTTCTCAGACCCGTGCCTCTGGAACCAGCCCACCTGCCGAGGAGACCCAGGTAAACCCTTTTCCCCGACTGACACCTTAGCTCAGACCCCCTTACGTTGGGATTCCCCAGAGGAGTTTGGGAGGGAAACCCGGGCCGATCCGACCCTTCAAAAGTACAGGGACAGAGCAGATGCTGGAGAGGAAGGGATAGACGGGGAGCGGTATAAGTGGGTGGGGGACAGGCTATAC
This sequence comes from Pelobates fuscus, assembly GCF_036172605.1. NCBI lineage: Eukaryota > Metazoa > Chordata > Amphibia > Anura > Pelobatidae > Pelobates > Pelobates fuscus. The sequence continues at coordinate 2,486,915 of NC_086319.1, read as the reverse complement.
AGAATCCCGAAACCTTCCCAGAAGAAGATAGCCCCTCCGCAGAATCACCAGCTGGTGGTGCCCGCAAAATACCGGCAGGAGCTTCTGCGGATAGGGCACGATGTCCCTTTAGCAGGACATCTAGGGTCCCGCCGCACGGCCTATAGGATCTCCCAGAATTTCTTTTGGCCCAACTTCAACCAGGCTGTGCGGATATATTGCAGTACTTGTGACACATGTCAACGGGTAGGAAAGCGGGGGGACCACCCTAAGGCTAAACTATCATCGATGCCTATTATAGGGGAGCCCTTTTCCCGCATAGCTGTTGACATTGTGGGTCCACTGGCCAGGGCTAGTCCATCAGGCAAGAAGTATATTCTTACTGTAGTGGACTATGCCACTCGCTATCCAGAGGCAGTAGCGCTGTCTAACATAGAGGCAGAGACGGTTGCTGATGCCCTTGTTAGGATTTTTTACCAGGGTTGGGTTCCCTAAGGAGATTCTCTCCGACCAGGGAACCCAATTTACTGCGGTGCTCACCCAGCAGCTGTGGAAAGTGTGTGGCATTAAACCCTTGCTTAGCTCGCCTTACCATCCACAGACTAACGGTCTCTGCGAGCGTTTTAACGGTACCCTCAAACAGATGCTGAGGACCTTTACAGACACTTGCAGGGACTGGGAGAGATTCCTGCCTCACCTACTGTTTTCATACCGGGAGGTGCCCCAGGAATCTACTGGGTTCTCCCCTTTTGAGTTACTGTATGGGAGACGGGTCCGCGGACCCCTAGATCTCATCCGGGGACACTGGGAAGGGGAGACTGAGCAAGAAGGGACCCCCATAGTGCCATATGTTCTGGAACTTCGGGACCGCATGGAGAAACTGTCCCTGATGGTAAGGGAGAATCTCCAGGCGGCCCAGGGGAGACAGAAGAGATGGTACAATCAGGGTGCCCGACAGCGAGCCTTCCAGGTGGGGCAAAAAGTATTAGTGCTCAAACCTGTGAAGGCCAACAAGATGCAAGCCTCTTGGCAAGGCCCATACAAAATAGTAGCACAGATCTGCGATACTACCTATTTGATAGCCAGCTGTTCAGACGAGAGGGTCCAGAGATCCTTTCATGTGAACATGCTGAAAGAGTATCAAGAACGACCGGAGAACATTGCAGCCGTATGTGCCCCAGCTACAGATGACCCTGAGAATTTGCCTCTCCCTGATCTATTAGAGAGGGACCCCCAGACTGACCTCACCGCCCTCGTACAGTTAGGAGACAGGTTAAACCCCACAGAAAGGATCCAAGCGAAACAGTTGTTGTGGGAGAAACAAGCAACTTTCTCCCAGGAGCCAGGTTACACCCACCTCGCTGTACACAAGGTAGAGACCCCTGGACAGACCCCCTTACGACAGCCGCCTTACCGTATCCCTGAAGCAGTCCGAGATGGAATGTGGAAGGAGATACAGGAGATGACCCAGCTTGGGGTCATCGAACCCTCTGACAGCCCTTGGGCTTCGCCTGTAGTCCTAGTACCTAAGAAAGATGGGACCACCTGGTTCTGTGTGGACTACAGGCGACTCAACGAGCGGACTACCACTGACGCCTACCCAATGCCCCGGGTAGACGAATTACTAGATCGTATTGCCAGGGGACGTTATCTGACCACCATAGACCTATGTAAGGGCTACTGGCAGATTCCCCTGGCCGAGGATGCTATCCCCAAGTCGGCCTTCGTCACCCCATTTGGCCTGTACCAATTTAGGGTCATGCCTTTTGGGATGAAGAATGCCCCGGCTACCTTCCAACGGATGGTGGATAGACTCCTGGATGGCTTCCAAGAATTTGCCTGTGCATACTTGGACGACATAGCGATCTATAGTGGGCCCTGGGAGGAACACCTGGTACACATAGGGGTGGTACTGGATAAGATTCGGGCCGCCGGCCTGACATTGAAGCCAGAAAAGTGCCATGTAGGTATGGCAGAAGTACAGTACCTGGGTCACCGAGTGGGATGTGGGAACCAGAGACCAGAGCCCGCCAAAGTAGAAGCGGTGGCTAACTGGCCCACACCCACTACTAAGACCCAGGTATTGGCCTTCCTAGGGACAGCAGGGTACTACCGACGTTTCGTTCCTGACTACAGCTCTATTGCTAAGCCCCTGACAGACCTGACGAAAAAGAATTTGCCTAAGCAGGTCCTGTGGTCCCCGGCTTGTGAAGCTGCGTTCCAGGCACTGAAACAAGCTCTCGTGAATGCCCCTATCTTGGCTGCCCCAGTCCCTAACAAACGCTTTCTCGTTCACACAGATGCTTCCATGTATGGACTGGGGGCTGTGTTAAGCCAAGTTGGGGAAGATGGAGGAGAGCATCCTGTCGCATACCTCAGCCGAAAATTACTACCCCGAGAAGTGAGTTATGCGGCAGTTGAGAAAGAATGTTTAGCCCTAGTCTGGGCATTGAAAAAGTTAAGTCCCTACTTGTATGGGCAAGAGTTTTCCCTTGTAACAGATCATAACCCCCTTGTTTGGCTTAACCGGGTCTCAGGCGACAATGGGAGACTGCTGAGATGGAGCTTGGCATTGCAACCTTACAACTTTACTATTAGCTACAGACCCGGTAAGCTGAACGGAAATGCGGATGGCTTATCACGGCAAACCGACATATCCACCACCTCTTAGTCCGGGCATCCCCAAGTTGACCCGCCACAGGGTCAAGCCGGGTCTGCCGGAGTGTTCCACAAGGGGGGAGCCGTGTGACAGAACCATCCGTCTGTCTAGTGCTTTGGTGGATTCGGCTATTTTGTGCCATCCGTCTAAATGACTGATTCGTTATGTTATGAAGCATGTTTTACCGTTCCAGCCTGTTTTCCAGCCGTTCACCTCATTTCGCACGAACTCCATGTCTAACATATGGGTGGCCGCCATTTCGGGACTTTTGCACGTGTTCGCGGCCATCTTGCGTGCAAACAGCGGTGTTTGCCTGTGAACGCGTGGAACTAAAAACGGATACCCAAACAGGCGAACACCGCTGAGACCTCCATACACCCAGAAATTCGTGTTGGAACTACCGAACGACGAGCCATTCGGTAGTTACCTGTAATCGGCTATGGGGAATCCAGCGAACTCGGAGATAGTTGTGGATGATGAGGATTTCGTATGATTCTAACCGGCGAACGGAGACCGACTGCAGGGCCAAAACTTGTGGAACTCTTTTCGGCTAGAAGATCCGTGCAGTCGGTCAAAACTTCAATCATCCATAACTCCCGAACCCCTTAACCGAATGGGCTGGGATTTGGACAGAGTGTTCCCCTAACCAAGACCTTTCAAGCGGTGCTGGACTTAAAGGTGTACCCCCTGGTTTTGGGGTACATCCAGAACTGGGGTAAAATATTGTACAGTATAATTGTGTTATGTGGTTATCTGAGGGGAGGAGAGGTGGGGGTGTTACCCTGTGTATAATTGGTTATTTTCATCCTCCCCCTGGGAGTGCCCTGTGTGTGCCTTTTCCTAATAAAAAGCAGGCTGGATGTTCCAGTCCTCAGATCTTGTTTTGACCCTCAACACGGAGCTTCAGTCTCGTTATTGGGGGGATTCTTATTTACGCTTAAGGACTATTATTGGGAAACTTATGCCGTTTGGTGGATATCGTTATTCGAGAAATTACTGCTGCCCCTGGTTATGGTTCGTGGATTATACAGTATACGAACAAGGACTTGATACGGTGAGAGGGGAAGGTGGACTAAACGGTGATTTACTTATTAAGACAAAAGGTGTCTTAACACCGGATACATTGTAACAGTGAGTGTATATAGAGAGTATCCGGATACATTGTAACAGTGAGTATATGGAGAGAGTATCCGGATACATTGTAACAGTGAGTATATGGAGAGAGTATCCAGATACATTGTAATATTTAGAACGTTGGTTTAGTCTGTTGTAAACGGTATCATTTCCAGCTAAGTCAGAAATTGGAATATGTCCACAATAAGATTGCGACACTTTAACTGAACACACAAACAATCTTATTGTGCATTTTATAAAATGAAACTGACACCCTCTTCACACATGAAGCATTTCAGCAAGATAAAGTGCTTTAGGTGACTGGAGTGCCATTTAATACTTCCCTAGGTGATTGATTATCTCCGAGCATTTCCAAGGTAGTTGGGCATCATGGATGCGTTGTGGGTTCAGTAATTTGCGAACGTATGGACGTTCACTGTTTGTTGTTTGACATCGCTCTGTCTTGCTGTGATACGTTTTTTTCTCAGGTTGATTTTAAATGCCACACGGGGTGAATAAAGGTATAAATTCTCTTTTAAGTAATTTGCTGAGACCGGATGTGTTCTGTTTTGTGCAGCGGTTGGTTTAACCCTCATTTATTCATGAAGAATACACGGCTACAGGTATCTCATGTGGCGTTAATGAGAGTGCCTGTCAAGCTCTTACATGAATAAGACCATATAAGGTAATTGTCTCTTCATACCTTTATCTTCCCCTCTTCCTCCTATTTCTCATTCCTTTTGCTTTCTTCTCTATTCACTTGTTTCACGATTTTCCTAAAGCCAATGTTCAGTACTAGGTTGCTCTGTGAACCTGGAACGGATGTTCACACAGTCACAATACATTCTGTTCTATTGTCACATGTATAGCAGACGTCGCGATGGACGGTTCGGCGTTTTGCCAAAACTACGAAGGACACACCAGCTACAAACCACTTACAAACCTGTTTGTTATTTATCCCTGTGGTAATAAAGGGATTTTTACTGCACAACGGTATGTAAGACAGCCGTGTCAGCTCCTGTTTGTTTAAACTTTGGGGCCCATAAGAGAGAAATAATGAATGTGGAATGGGCAGAAAAACAGCAAACTTGATATAAACTCTTTATGAAAAACTTTACTCTTTTCTGGGAAAAAGCAATTTGATATCTTTTGATTTAATAAATGAGTCGTGTTCTAGAATGGGCCGTGAGCTAACTGTATGTATGTTCTGGATTTTCTAGATCTCCAGAAATGGAGCGTGTTTGATGCTGTTCTCGTTTATGGAATTAGTAGTCTGGATTTAATAATGTTGGATTTTAGAATTAAGAGGTCATTAGCCAGGGAATGTGCCACACTTTTTTTGAGGATTCTACATTATCAGAATATTAGGAAGCAATCTGAATTTGTTTTTATATTTTTCTATTGATTTACCATTTCCGCTCCCCACAAAGTTGTTGATTTTTAGTGAAAGCTAAATAAATGAATTAACCAAATGTTCTGCAGGTTTAATTGACTTACAAGTAGGGAATCTATTGGTCTGGAATCAAGGCCTCCGTTCCAAAGTGTGGATGTATGTGTCCACTTTTTAGAATTTGTCACAAAATTCTGCAGTGTGCCTCCCAAATGTGGGTTCTGGATCTGTCCCTGTCAATATCTCTCATTAATTATCAATAACGAATCGCGCTTCCCCAGCTCCACCAGACACCTGCATCTGTTTTCTTTTTTTTTTTTTTAAAGACATTTTTATTAGGTATATCAGCGTTACATAGGTAATGACAGTTCCAGGCACATAAACTGGGTAAGTTTGTACACAGAAATGTAGCATAATAAAAAAGAGGAGGGGTGACACTCAGGGAGTTTAAGTAACAATATATGCGGTGGAATTTGCCAACTTGAGTAATCAGGAACTCAATAGACATGTGCAATTTGTTTCATTCCGAATGTAAATTGTGACACATTTCTGGGCAATTCGGATGCTTCCGAATGTCCCGAATTTCCGAACTGCCTTATTTCGGACGTGCCAAAGTACTTTGGGTTTCTGAAAAGTGGCAAAACAAGAGATAGAGGGAAAAGTACATAAATGGACCAATAAGCTAATTCCTTTCACTGGGAGCCCTATAGATGTGTAAGTGGTTTTGATGGCACCTAACCCTACCCATACCCCTAAACTTACTCCCAACCCTTACCCTGACCCTAACCCTACCCATACCCCTAAACCTACTCCCAACCCTTACCCTACCCCTAACCCTAGATGTGTATGTGGTTGTAGAGGTTAGGGTTAGGGGTTATTGGTTAGGGTTAGAATTAAGGGTAGGGATAGGGGTAAGGTTAGGGTTGTTGTGGCAAAGTGCTTCAGATTTCTGAAATGTGGGAAAACAAGATAGGGGTGCTTATGAATGTCTGAATTGATGAAGTCCCGAATTGACGAAGTAGCGAATTTCGGAAGTACCGAACCGAAGTGCTGAATTTTTTTACTTACACGAATTTCCGAACCGAACCAAATCTTTTGTCCATGCACATCCCTAGAACTCAGTGGTCTGGTAGATACATACAATGACATTTTTAAACCTCGTTGGGTGTCGTGTAGCCAATGGTGCTGTCTACTGAGTCCCTGATCCTATCTATCTTCCCTCTTTCTAATCTCGTTGACTTTGCCTTTTCCTTTGGATAGCACATGGGGTGATCTCAAGTGTAATGGAATTAGCGGCTAGCAATAACATTGGTAAGAAAGTTTTCCTCAGTTGTGCTAAAGGGACATTTGTGTGAGGGAGGAGGATCTCTGCTGGTTCTGAGGATATCTGGCAACCACTAATGGTGCATATGAGGGGAAGCAAATCATTCCAGAACTGTTTAATCGGGGGACAGCTATTGCAGGCCATTCGTATGTACAAATGGCCGACCACCCGGCCCTTGGCGTGTGCCGCCAATTAACCCCGTTCACCTTTCTAAACACTGAATAAACCGACGAATGGGCGACCACCCTTTGGGTGCCTATAATCAACCACCCAGGAGCTGCGGTTTGTGGTTAACCGCAGCCTAATTGACTGTCATCAGGGTGGTCACCGTTCATATGTAAAATGTCGAACGGGGTGCTGAACTAACCCCCGAACAGACAACCACCCGGCCCCTGGCGTGCGCCCCAGGTTAACCACCTTGAAGCTGCGGTTCTGTGGTTAACCGCAGCCTAATTGATCATCGCCAGGATGGCCGTTGTTCGCATACACGAACATGTGGCGGTGACCATCATTTATTGTCGAACGCCCAGCGGGACCTGGTCGGCAAACCCCTGGTACTAGTTTTCGTCGTTGGTTTGCACGAACCCCGCTGGGATACCGCTAGAACTGGTTTAATGAGCACACAGGACTTTCTTTTATACAGGTTTTCCCACAAGGTTACAACCTACATGGACCTTGTGGTACACAGAACACACAGTTACAACAGCCAATCAACACAGTACAGTACAGTCAGACACTCCCAGTTAAACCCTCCCTTCTGCCTGTGATATAATTACTGGACACAATGGGCTAAGCTAATTATCACAGGCAAAAAATATATAGTTTTACACAATATTCATAACTTCAAAACTATACATGCAATTTCCATAAAACATATTACATATTCTGAACCAGCATAATCAGTACACAGACATATTCAAAAATCATCTGAATTGACCCAGTGGTCCAAAAGATAGTTGGAAGCAAGCATGGCTTTCCTGCCCAAAAGAGTTCCATAGGCTGTGCGGTAGGTCTATTTAACACCGTAAAAAGTGCCGTTCGTGCAAATATCCCATGTTAACGTGGCGTTCAAATAGTCGAACACACTTAGATTTCTGTCGAATCGTCGAAGTTGCAGAGAAGGTAAGGTTCAGCGGTGTTAGTGACGTCGTGTATCCGATTTCAGTTCCATGAGCTCGACGGAAAAACACAGCTGACCACATTCGACTAAACAAGATGACTGCCACCACGTGTTTGACTATACGAGCGGCAGCCACCCAGCGTTCGACAATTAGCTTGCGGTTAACCACCAGCCTGGGAGGTAAATTGTCTGCACACTCCACTTGTGTGTGGTCCGCCTGTTCGGTAATTTGTTCAGTAAGCCCAATTTACCCAAAAATATAGAAAAAGGGCACTAACAAGTATTTATACAGTTTGTGGGCACAGTTTAAACAAAGGGGCATTGTTCCAAGACTCATTATGCCCTAATAATGTTCTTAAAGGGCCATACACCCCAGGGTCATAGTCATAAGGCTAGAGGCTGGCAATCGCCTCCTCCAAAAGCCAGGGGAAAAGGACAGTTTGGCACATAAAAAGCCAGTGTCAAAGGGCAGTTTGTCACACACACTCTGCAGTCACTATACACACAATACATCCCTACACAAACATATACTTTGCATTCACTAAATACACACTACATCCTTACACACACATACTACATTCACTATACACACACTACATCCACTACACAAAGATTCACTAAGCATTTACTATACACACACTCTGCATTCATTACACAAACTGCATCCACTACACAAACACACACCCTGCATTCACTATCGACACACTACGTCGACTGCACAAGCACACACTCTGCATCTAAAACAAACAAACACTACATACATTAAAAAAAAATACACTCTGCATCCATGACACACACACCTCATCCATTTTACATATTCTACATCCACTATGCACACACCACATTCAGTACACACACACCACATTCAGTACACACACACTTCATACTTCTGATTAGACTCAGGGACAGGCCCTGTGTGCAGTCTCTGGGGTGGGCCCCAAGGGGCTCAGAACTTGAGCTATGTCAGGGGCCCCCAAATTTCTGATGGCAGCCCTGTCCTCTCCATCTAGGCCTGAACCCCAACTACCTCAAGGTAGGGCCAGTCCACCCAATCAAACTCCTTTCGGCATCAGTTGAGAGGAAGACTGATGGTATTTTTGAGTAATTCACTCTTAAAGAGGAGGTTTCTTTTGCTTCCCTAGTGCGGATGAAGCCCACTTGGTCGGAGTGAATTAGCCCTCCAAGAGAGATCTCAGTCTTCTTGCTAAAATCGATGCAAATAGATTCAGGTTGTAGGTGAGTTAAGGAGGTTTATCGGTAATTCCCGCACGATTCTGGGTCCTTGCCCGGTTATGCAATCAGGGTGTGTGGCGGACCACCAGTTTATTGCTGCCACATATTCCTTTCACCAAAATAACATAGCTCCAACACTCATCAAAGTAAATATTGCTGGTATCACCTTTCCACCCACACATTATTCAAGACGGAATGCTGGGTGTAGATCTGTTTAATGTAGGCAAGCACTCACAATTTATACATACCGTAAACTCCTGCCCTGTGCCTGAGCGATAATTGAGTCAGGAAACTTGGAATTCAATTATCTCCCAGGTACAGAAAAATATAAAAAAAATGTAAACACCCGAAACGTACCCCCAAAATCCATGGAAACCTCTCGAGAGCCACATCCCCGGATAGTCCTGATCTGAGTGCCTATCACATCCAAAAAGCACTCAGATCAGTTCGGTGGTTTGGATTTTCCATTGAGGTACAATTTTTACCGGCCGTCCATGAGGTGGAAGCCCAAAACTGTTCCAGGGAAATCGTGGCAACAGTGGGTCTCAGTGCAAAGGTTTTTCTACGAAAACCATATATAATATGCGAACGCTTTTAGGTGTCGATTTGATCCCCCCATTCGGTAGTTTATATCTCCATAACACCGTTCGTATAGGTGATCGGGAACTTGAATGGGCAGCAGTTCCATATTTACCGGTGTGCACCGTAATAAGTTCCAGGTACCGCTTCCTGCGTTTGGGAGACAAGATGGCCACCATCCATTCTGTCGACCACGTGTGTTCTGTATACGAAATGGCGGCCACCCAGGGGAGCCTTTTAGCAATAGTTTCCGTTGCGGTTTTGCACTGGGTAATTTGTATTCCATGTTCTAATTAGATGTTGGGGTGGTCTTGGTTTGGAAACCGAATTAGGGGAATTTCATATGAACAAGCGAACAGTGGAAAATAATTGCAACCAAACTAAGTGATGGGGCGTTCCTTCACAGGGTGAAATAGGCTTCTAGTGTTTTCGGGGATGTCGTGTTGCTATATTTAGGGCTGTTGAATGCTTTTAGAAAGTAGGGTGAAATGTTGATGTGGAACTGCCTATAATATCTGGCTGTAAAGCTGTTGGGGCCGGGGCTTTTATTTAACAGCGTGTGTTTGATAACTAGAAGCAGTTTGTCTGAGGTTATGGGCACTTCAAGACTGGCTGCCTCCTTTTGTGTTAGCGTCTGTCGCAGATGAGACTCTATGTATTGAGCAAGTGGGTTGTTAGGGTCAACGTCCTGTCACTGTTGGATGGTAGGTTGTATAGTCGGGAGTAGAATTTCTGGAATTCTTTGGCTATGTCAGAGGAACAGTGTTCTAATTGTCCAGAGTCTGTACGTATTTTGGGAATAAAGGTATTTTGCTGTTGTTGTTTAAGAGATTTTGCTAGGTACTTGCCGCATTTGTTGCCGTGTAGGTAGTATGTGTGTCTGGTCAGTAGAATAGAGCGTTTGGCCTGGGAGTCTAGTAGATCGCTGAGTTTACGTCTTGTGCTCGTCTGTGTCTGTGTGTCTGGGAATCTGTGACTCTTGTGTGGTTGTTGTTCCAAAGTTTGTATTTGTTGGAGGAGCTGGTTTATGTATTTAGTTTTCTGCTTTTTAGCTGCCAAGCCTATACTAATGAGCTCTCCTCGTACTACGCATTTATGTGCATTCCAGAAAGTCTTGGGGGTATATCTGGGGTGTCATTCTCTGCAAAGTATGCGATGAGAGCGTCTGATAGCTTCGTTTGTGAATCAAGAGCACAGTATAAGGAGGGTGGAGACGGGGGGAGGGGCAAGCTCAGAACAGAGAAGCTATGTAATGTAGTGTTCAAACTCAAGGAAATCAGTCTAGATGAAAATGCTTGTTCTTGGGTAGAACATTGGCTTAAAAACAGAGTACAAAGAGTTGTTGTTAATGGTAAATTTTCAAGCTGGACAGAGGTGGCAAGTGGTGTCCCTCAGGGGTCTGTTCTGGGACCCCTTCTATTTAACATGAAGACAGCATTGAAAGTCATGTTTCAGTGTTTGCAGAGGACACAAAAATTTTAAAATAATACAATGTGAGCAAGATATTACTTTGCTGCCGAGGGATTTAGATAGACTGGAGGACTGGGCACTCAAATGGCAGATGAAATTTAATGTTGAAAAATGCGAAGTTATGCACTTCGGCGTAAAGAATACCCTTAATGGAAGCGAATTAGGGATAACAACACACGAAAAGGACTTGGGAATTGTTATAGACAACAAACTATGCAACAATGTGAAATGTCAATCAGCAGTGGCCAAGGCCAGTAGGGTATTGTCATGCATGAAAAAGGGCATTCATTCTCGGGACGAGAATATCATTTTGCCTCTTTATAAATCACTGGTAAGACCACATATTGAATATGCTGTGCAATTTTGGGCACCTGTTCTAAAGAAGGATATTATGGCACTAGAAAAAGTGCAGAGGCGGGCTACAAAATTAATAAAAGGAATGGAACATATCAGCTATGAAGAAAGGTTAACAAATGTAAACCTATTTAGTTTAGAAAAACGTCGCCTGAGAGGGGATATGTTAACATTATACAAATATATTCGAGGCCAATACAAACCATTGTGTGGAAATCTATTACATAGGACACGAGGTCATGCGTTTAGACTAGAAGAAAGAAGATTTCGTCTAAGGCAAAGGAAAGGTTTTTTTTACTGTAAGAACAATCAGGATGTGGAATTCTCTGCCTGAAGAAGTGGTTTTCTCAGAGTCCATACAGATATTCAAACAGCTACTAGATGCATACTTGCAAAAACAGAATATTCAAGGATATAATCTCTCAATGTAGGGTAATAACTGATTGATCCAAGGATAAATCTGACTGCCATCCTTCTTTTGGATCAACAGCAAAAAACATATGTGAGGAAGGCTGAACTTGATGGACGCAAGTCTCTTTTCAGCTATGTAACTATGTAACTATGTAACTATGTAAGAGCTATAATCATAGATTTGTTTATTTTTCAGAATTTATTGAATGGCTGTGGGTTGGCGGGCGCAAGTGTGAGTGGCATGGTCTGACCTGCTTCTAGGGGAAATAGATGTGTAAGTAGCATGTGTACGTGTCTGTGTGAGAGGTGTAGTAGGTCTATCCTAGAGTAAGATTGTTTCGTGATGGAGCAGAATGTGTAGTCCTTGGTGGTGAGATTTTGTATCTGCCAGCAATCGGCAAGCTAATTCATAGTTACATAGCTGAAAAGAGACTTGCGTCCATCAAGTTCAGCCTTCCTCACATATGCTTTTGCTGTTGATCCAAAAGAAGGCAAAAAACCCAGTCTGAAGCGCTTCCAAATTTGCAACAAACTAGGAAAAAATTCCTTCTTGACCCCAAAATAGCAGTCAGATGTCTTCTTGGATCAAGCAGCTATTACCCCACTAATTAGAAATTATATCCCTGTATGTTATGTTTTTGTAAGTATTTATCCAATTGCAATTTAAACATCTGTATAGACTCTGACAAAACCACCTCTTCCGGCAATGAATTCCATATCCTTATTGCTCTTACAGTAAAAAAAACCTTTTCTTTGCCTTAGATGAAATCTCCTTTCTTCAAGCCTAAATGTGTGACCTTGTGTCCTATGTATAGCCCTGTTTATGAATAGATTTTCAGATAAAGGTTTGTACTGGCCCTGAATATATTTGTGTAATGCTGGTGGGAAATCTGTGATCACGGACTACCGGTGCATTATGGCCGTTAAAGTGTGTTTCTTGGATAAATACTGCAGTCGCTTTGGCTGCATGGAATTCCTTTAGGGCATGTGTTCTCTTTTCTGGTATATTCTGCTCTTGGCATTAATGGATATTATTTTGATTCGAGACATCTATGGTGTGCTAAGGTGTGTGTAAGAGTGTCAGCAGGTTTTACGTAGGTCCTGAGTGAATAAAATAGACTGAACCAGAGGGCCTGTGTGGGCCAACAAAATCTATGTACAGAAAAGTTTTGAGAAAGCATATATGACATTGGTATTGGTGTGCAAGGAACAGTGAGGCGGTTCGGATCCCAGTTCCCTCCACGACCCCCCTGAATTTCCAGGCGCAGTGCACGTGACCTCTGGGCCAGAATAGTGTCCAACAGGAGGCAGCAGGCATCGCGTAAAACAATTATCAACAACTATGACATTCTGTATTTGTGAGCCCTGAGCCCAGCCCTGAGTTCCAGTCCCGGTGAACCACAGGACCACCTGGCTAGTCCGGTGGTCTCTCAGTCCAGCGAGAAGGCCCGAGACCAAAGGGGCATCTCCACCCACCACCCCCCTAAACCAGATACCCCAAGACCCCTTTCTGTGGAGGACTCTCGAATGCCACAGTTAGTTTGATGGGAAGAGATGCCACTAGGGCAGTACTGTATGTGGCAGTTTGTGTCTTTTGGCCAGTGTGCGGAACGCTGATGGTTAGCTGTTCCAGCACAAGGCATTGTCCCAGGTAGGTCATGAAGTACAGGGGGCAGCAAAAGTAGATAGTGGTGAGTAGGAAAGGGTAAAAGGAAAAAAGGGGGAGCGGCATTGGGGGCAGGTGTGGTAGAAAAGTCTCAGATGAGTCGGGTGATATCACAGGAGTAAGGCCAGTAAGAGTTTAGTCGTTCAGCAGTATATTTACCTTCAGGGGGGATCAGTGTTACCTCAAGGAGGGGTAGACAAACCCCTGTACAAACCAATCTGTCTCTCTTCAGACTTGGTTGCTTGGGTAAAGGCAGCTTGTTCCCATGCTATGACGGTATCTCCAGAACCTGAATACTGAGTATCTTGGCAACTTCAGGTATATCCTCTGGGCATGTGATGGTGGAGGTCATCCCTTCGTGTTGAACCATGAGGCTGAGAGAGTAGCCACTTTGCTGTCAGGGCTTCAGTGAGCGACTGTAGTACTCTGCGGGAATATAGGGTGGACCAGGTAAGATCTTGGTATGTGATTACTGCCTGGTTACCATGTAGTGGAAGATGGGTCCAGAGGCGCGCACCTTCCTCATCAGGTCTTCTTTAAATCTAAAATAATGCAGTCTGCATATGATGTCTCTGGGTGCTTCTGCAGCTGCAGATTCAGGCCTGAGAGCTTTGTGCGCCCAGTTTATGGCTATTACTGTGTCTTCCAGCCTGCCAAGAAGCCTGTTAAAGAGTCCCATTACCAAGTGCACCGCATCCTCAGGTCCGGTTGATTTTGGGACCCCGCTAATGCACAGATTGTTCCTGTGGCCTCTATTATCGAGGTCCTTGACATCTGTGGAGGTGTGCTAACTGCTCTTGTTGATGTGTCACCAGTTGTCAGAGTTGGAGCACCTCAGAGAGGGTGACGTCTCTTTCTTCTTCCAGGTCTGTCACTCACATCTGGATTTTCTCCAGCTCCCCTTTAATAGAGGTAATGTCATTGCGAAGCGTAGTTTTCATGTCCAGGAGCATTTTGGTGATGTCTGCCTTAGTCGACAGTTGTTGGAGCATGGGGCATATGTCTCCGTGTGATTCTGTGTCCTGTGGGCCCCTTGAGTGTGCTGAAAGGGAGTCCTCATCTGCCTCGCTGCATGCGATCACCGCCATTTTCGGCCATTGAGCCGGTCGCGGATGATTGGATAGATCTCTTTTCATGGGTGCTGTATTTGGCCTGTGCATGGAACTGGTATGTTAAGGGGTTTTTGCACCTTTTTAGCGGGCATGTCTTGTTGCTGCTTATGCTGTGGAGTGGGTTTATTGCCTCGGTGCTCAGGAGCTCCTGGCCCAAGTGGCCATCTTGGTGCTCGGGTAGACATGCCCCCTTCCTGCATCTGTTTTCTGCCATCACCACAAACCTGGGCACTGGGCACAGCACATGCTCCAGAGACACATTTTAGGTTGGAAATACTTTGTATTTCATCTGGATCCAAAGAACATTTTTATGCAACATTTAGCATTAATTGATTCTTTTTGAACACACGTTCAATGGTGCATCCTTTTACTTCTATAGACACCCTTCCAACCCTGCAATGTCTCAGATACAGCAATGTGTACACCTTGGGTTCTATGCACAGATATTACTTCCAGTGTGATCATTTTATTGATGTTGTTATGGCAATGACTGAACTTTTCTCAGATGTGTGGTTCTAGCTGTATACAGACATAAAACAGTACGAGTCCTATGAGAAGCGTCAATAAATAAGGAATGCGATTCCGGCGTTTCCTGCGCTGCTGCCAGCTAAGTCTGACTGTACTAGTGAGCTTTCCCGGGATCTCTTGTGGGAGCCTAGACTCCGATCTAAGCATTTTGCAGCTGTTCAGAAATATCAACAAAGCTTATTAGAAGTTTTCGATTTTCTTACGAGGCAGATTTCTCTTAATGAACTTATTTCAGTGAGTTTGGTACACACAATGCATGATTGTGAAATGATTGATAGTGTGTATTCATTATTACGACAATAGCTGCTTTTTCATAGATCGCTTTGTAGGTTTTCCACATAAAACTTAGTAAATGTAAGTATTGCTATATCTGAAACAAAATCTCAATTCCTACTCACTCCTTAAAGTAAATACAAATACATGTTTTAGTTGTCCCAAACTTGAAAGCAAATACTCTATATTAAAGCCTATGTATGAGCTACGTATATATTTATCCTACACAACTATTTGTGCAGTTTGTTGTATCGATCATATATTTGTGCATAAAGTTCTCTCCACCGAGGGATCTAGCATTTGTTGTTTTTTTAGTTGAAATTGCCTTAACGAGTTGGAAGTAGCTTGCTTGGTGACACACGTGGACAGTCTGTCATAGAACTATTCATTTTATAGCATGACAGGAGGCAAATGTTTTTCTTAAGTCTCTCTTTACTAGAACTCCACAGCAGCACATTAAAGGACCACTATAGTGCCAGGAAAACATACCCTCAGGGTCCCACTCCTGCCGGGCTGAAGGGCGAGGAAGGGGTTAATCCCTTACCTTTTTTCCACCGCCGGGCTCCCTCGGCGGTGGGGACTCTCCTCCTCCTTTCCCCGTCATTGGCTTAATGGGCATGCGCGGCAAGAGCCGCACGCGCATTCAGCCAGTCCATAGGAAAGCATTCTCAATGCTTTCCTATGGACGCTGGCGTCTTCTCAGTGTGAAAATCACAGTGAGAAGCGCGGAAGCGCCTCTAGCGGCTGTCAATGAGACAGCCACTAGAAGCTGGATTAACCCATATATAAACATAGCAGCTTCGCTGAAACTGCTATGTTTACAGCAGACAGGGTTAATCCTAGATGGACCTGGCACCCAGATCACTTCATTAAGTTGAAGTGGATACAAATGCAGAAAGAAAAGTCCTGCGCTCAACTCCCATCACTACTGGGCGGCTGCAATGACTACAGTACACATCAGCCCCAATACATAGTAAAAACCAAAGAAAAACATGTTACTTGCGCTCTATCCTTTATCCCTATGTATTTTTAAAACAAATGGAGGTCTTTTAGTTACCTCCAATGGCCATGAGAGGATTGAGCCCACCTGCCACATCAAGGCAGACCCCCCCTAGGTGGGTCCTAACTCTAACCATTCACCTTGCTTCCTTGAGCCTCTGGCAAAAATCTCTAATGAGACAGAAAGGGGTATTTTTTATATACACCCCTACACATTATTAACCCTTAATAGGGAACACATGGGATGGGCGGCTGCATTGTAACAAGGCTGAGTAATACAAAAATTGGATACAAATGCAGAAAGAAAAGTCCTGCGCTCAACTCCCATCACCACTGGGCGGCTGCAATGACTACAGTACACATCAGCCCCAATACATAGTAAAAACCAAAGAAAAACATGTTACTTGCGCTCTATCCTTTATCCCTATGTATTTTTAAAACAAATGGAGGTCTTTTAGTTACCTCCAATGGCCATGAGAGGATTGAGCCCACCTGCCACATCAAGGCAGACCCCCCCTAGGTGGGTCCTAACTCTAACCATTCACCTTGCTTCCTTGAGCCTCTGGCAAAAATCTCTAATGAGACAGAAAGGGGTATTTTTTATATACACCCCTACACATTATTAACCCTTAATAGGGAACACATGGGATGGGCGGCTGCATTGTAACAAGGCTGAGTAATACAAAAATTGGATACAAATGCAGAAAGAAAAGTCCTGCGCTCAACTCCCATCACTACTGGGCGGCTGCAATGACTACAGTACACATCAGCCCCAATACATAGTAAAAACCAAAGAAAAACATGTTACTTGCGCTCTATCCTTTATCCCTATGTATTTTTAAAACAAATGGAGGTCTTTTAGTTACCTCCAATGGCCATGAGAGGATTGAGCCCACCTGCCACATCAAGGCAGACCCCCCCTAGGTGGGTCCTAACTCTAACCATTCACCTTGCTTCCTTGAGCCTCTGGCAAAAATCTCTAATGAGACAGAAAGGGGTATTTTTTATATACACCCCTACACATTATTAACCCTTAATAGGGAACACATGGGATGGGCGGCTGCATTGTAACAAGGCTGAGTAATACAAAAATTGGATACAAATGCAGAAAGAAAAGTCCTGCGCTCAACTCCCATCACTACTGGGCGGCTGCAATGACTACAGTACACATCAGCCCCAATACATAGTAAAAACCAAAGAAAAACATGTTACTTGCGCTCTATCCTTTATCCCTATGTATTTTTAAAACAAATGGAGGTCTTTTAGTTACCTCCAATGGCCATGAGAGGATTGAGCCCACCTGCCACATCAAGGCAGACCCCCCCTAGGTGGGTCCTAACTCTAACCATTCACCTTGCTTCCTTGAGCCTCTGGCAAAAATCTCTAATGAGACAGAAAGGGGTATTTTTTATATACACCCCTACACATTATTAACCCTTAATAGGGAACACATGGGATGGGCGGCTGCATTGTAACAAGGCTGAGTAATACAAAAATTGGATACAAATGCAGAAAGAAAAGTCCTGCGCTCAACTCCCATCACTACTGGGCGGCTGCAATGACTACAGTACACATCAGCCCCAATACATAGTAAAAACCAAAGAAAAACATGTTACTTGCGCTCTATCCTTTATCCCTATGTATTTTTAAAACAAATGGAGGTCTTTTAGTTACCTCCAATGGCCATGAGAGGATTGAGCCCACCTGCCACATCAAGGCAGACCCCCCCTAGGTGGGTCCTAACTCTAACCATTCACCTTGCTTCCTTGAGCCTCTGGCAAAAATCTCTAATGAGACAGAAAGGGGTATTTTTTATATACACCCCTACACATTATTAACCCTTAATAGGGAACACATGGGATGGGCGGCTGCATTGTAACAAGGCTGAGTAATACAAAAATTGGATACAAATGCAGAAAGAAAAGTCCTGCGCTCAACTCCCATCACCACTGGGCGGCTGCAATGACTACAGTACACATCAGCCCCAATACATAGTAAAAACCAAAGAAAAACATGTTACTTGCGCTCTATCCTTTATCCCTATGTATTTTTAAAACAAATGGAGGTCTTTTAGTTACCTCCAATGGCCATGAGAGGATTGAGCCCACCTGCCACATCAAGGCAGACCCCCCCTAGGTGGGTCCTAACTCTAACCATTCACCTTGCTTCCTTGAGCCTCTGGCAAAAATCTCTAATGAGACAGAAAGGGGTATTTTTTATATACACCCCTACACATTATTAACCCTTAATAGGGAACACATGGGATGGGCGGCTGCATTGTAACAAGGCTGAGTAATACAAAAATTGGATACAAATGCAGAAAGAAAAGTCCTGCGCTCAACTCCCATCACTACTGGGCGGCTGCAATGACTACAGTACACATCAGCCCCAATACATAGTAAAAACCAAA
Organism: Pelobates fuscus; assembly: GCF_036172605.1. Taxonomy (NCBI): domain Eukaryota; kingdom Metazoa; phylum Chordata; class Amphibia; order Anura; family Pelobatidae; genus Pelobates; species Pelobates fuscus. The sequence goes on along the minus strand of NC_086319.1, from coordinate 2,468,295 downwards.
GAAAAACATGTTACTTGCGCTCTATCCTTTATCCCTATGTATTTTTAAAACAAATGGAGGTCTTTTAGTTACCTCCAATGGCCATGAGAGGATTGAGCCCACCTGCCACATCAAGGCAGACCCCCCCTAGGTGGGTCCTAACTCTAACCATTCACCTTGCTTCCTTGAGCCTCTGGCAAAAATCTCTAATGAGACAGAAAGGGGTATTTTTTATATACACCCCTACACATTATTAACCCTTAATAGGGAACACATGGGATGGGCGGCTGCATTGTAACAAGGCTGAGTAATACAAAAATTGGATACAAATGCAGAAAGAAAAGTCCTGCGCTCAACTCCCATCACTACTGGGCGGCTGCAATGACTACAGTACACATCAGCCCCAATACATAGTAAAAACCAAAGAAAAACATGTTACTTGCGCTCTATCCTTTATCCCTATGTATTTTTAAAACAAATGGAGGTCTTTTAGTTACCTCCAATGGCCATGAGAGGATTGAGCCCACCTGCCACATCAAGGCAGACCCCCCCTAGGTGGGTCCTAACTCTAACCATTCACCTTGCTTCCTTGAGCCTCTGGCAAAAATCTCTAATGAGACAGAAAGGGGTATTTTTTATATACACCCCTACACATTATTAACCCTTAATAGGGAACACATGGGATGGGCGGCTGCATTGTAACAAGGCTGAGTAATACAAAAATTGGATACAAATGCAGAAAGAAAAGTCCTGCGCTCAACTCCCATCACTACTGGGCGGCTGCAATGACTACAGTACACATCAGCCCCAATACATAGTAAAAACCAAAGAAAAACATGTTACTTGCGCTCTATCCTTTATCCCTATGTATTTTTAAAACAAATGGAGGTCTTTTAGTTACCTCCAATGGCCATGAGAGGATTGAGCCCACCTGCCACATCAAGGCAGACCCCCCCTAGGTGGGTCCTAACTCTAACCATTCACCTTGCTTCCTTGAGCCTCTGGCAAAAATCTCTAATGAGACAGAAAGGGGTATTTTTTATATACACCCCTACACATTATTAACCCTTAATAGGGAACACATGGGATGGGCGGCTGCATTGTAACAAGGCTGAGTAATACAAAAATTGGATACAAATGCAGAAAGAAAAGTCCTGCGCTCAACTCCCATCACTACTGGGCGGCTGCAATGACTACAGACCTCCTAAAAGACCTCCATTTGTTTTAAAAATACATAGGGATAAAGGATAGAGCGCAAGTAACATGTTTTTCTTTGGTTTTTACTATGTATTGGGGCTGATGTGTACTGTAGTCATTGCAGCCGCCCAGTAGTGATGGGAGTTGAGCGCAGGACTTTTCTTTCTGCATTTGTATCCAATTTTTGTATTACTCAGCCTTGTTACAATGCAGCCGCCCATCCCATGTGTTCCCTATTAAGGGTTAATAATGTGTAGGGGTGTATATAAAAAATACCCCTTTCTGTCTCATTAGAGATTTTTGCCAGAGGCTCAAGGAAGCAAGGTGAATGGTTAGAGTTAGGACCCACCTAGGGGGGGTCTGCCTTGATGTGGCAGGTGGGCTCAATCCTCTCATGGCCATTGGAGGTAACTAAAAGACCTCCATTTGTTTTAAAAATACATAGGGATAAAGGATAGAGCGCAAGTAACATGTTTTTCTTTGGTTTTTACTATGTATTGGGGCTGATGTGTACTGTAGTCATTGCAGCCGCCCAGTAGTGATGGGAGTTGAGCGCAGGACTTTTCTTTCTGCATTTGTATCCAATTTTTGTATTACTCAGCCTTGTTACAATGCAGCCGCCCATCCCATGTGTTCCCTATTAAGGGTTAATAATGTGTAGGGGTGTATATAAAAAATACCCCTTTCTGTCTCATTAGAGATTTTTGCCAGAGGCTCAAGGAAGCAAGGTGAATGGTTAGAGTTAGGACCCACCTAGGGGGGGTCTGCCTTGATGTGGCAGGTGGGCTCAATCCTCTCATGGCCATTGGAGGTAACTAAAAGACCTCCATTTGTTTTAAAAATACATAGGGATAAAGGATAGAGCGCAAGTAACATGTTTTTCTTTGGTTTTTACTATGTATTGGGGCTGATGTGTACTGTAGTCATTGCAGCCGCCCAGTAGTGATGGGAGTTGAGCGCAGGACTTTTCTTTCTGCATTTGTATCCAATTTTTGTATTACTCAGCCTTGTTACAATGCAGCCGCCCATCCCATGTGTTCCCTATTAAGGGTTAATAATGTGTAGGGGTGTATATAAAAAATACCCCTTTCTGTCTCATTAGAGATTTTTGCCAGAGGCTCAAGGAAGCAAGGTGAATGGTTAGAGTTAGGACCCACCTAGGGGGGGTCTGCCTTGATGTGGCAGGTGGGCTCAATCCTCTCATGGCCATTGGAGGTAACTAAAAGACCTCCATTTGTTTTAAAAATACATAGGGATAAAGGATAGAGCGCAAGTAACATGTTTTTCTTTGGTTTTTACTATGTATTGGGGCTGATGTGTACTGTAGTCATTGCAGCCGCCCAGTAGTGATGGGAGTTGAGCGCAGGACTTTTCTTTCTGCATTTGTATCCAATTTTTGTATTACTCAGCCTTGTTACAATGCAGCCGCCCATCCCATGTGTTCCCTATTAAGGGTTAATAATGTGTAGGGGTGTATATAAAAAATACCCCTTTCTGTCTCATTAGAGATTTTTGCCAGAGGCTCAAGGAAGCAAGGTGAATGGTTAGAGTTAGGACCCACCTAGGGGGGGTCTGCCTTGATGTGGCAGGTGGGCTCAATCCTCTCATGGCCATTGGAGGTAACTAAAAGACCTCCATTTGTTTTAAAAATACATAGGGATAAAGGATAGAGCGCAAGTAACATGTTTTTCTTTGGTTTTTACTATGTATTGGGGCTGATGTGTACTGTAGTCATTGCAGCCGCCCAGTAGTGATGGGAGTTGAGCGCAGGACTTTTCTTTCTGCATTTGTATCCAATTTTTGTATTACTCAGCCTTGTTACAATGCAGCCGCCCATCCCATGTGTTCCCTATTAAGGGTTAATAATGTGTAGGGGTGTATATAAAAAATACCCCTTTCTGTCTCATTAGAGATTTTTGCCAGAGGCTCAAGGAAGCAAGGTGAATGGTTAGAGTTAGGACCCACCTAGGGGGGGTCTGCCTTGATGTGGCAGGTGGGCTCAATCCTCTCATGGCCATTGGAGGTAACTAAAAGACCTCCTTTTGTTTTAAAAATACATAGGGATAAAGGATAGAGCGCAAGTAACATGTTTTTCTTTGGTTTTTACTATGTATTGGGGCTGATGTGTACTGTAGTCATTGCAGCCGCCCAGTAGTGATGGGAGTTGAGCGCAGGACTTTTCTTTCTGCATTTGTATCCAATTTTTGTATTACTCAGCCTTGTTACAATGCAGCCGCCCATCCCATGTGTTCCCTATTAAGGGTTAATAATGTGTAGGGGTGTATATAAAAAATACCCCTTTCTGTCTCATTAGAGATTTTTGCCAGAGGCTCAAGGAAGCAAGGTGAATGGTTAGAGTTAGGACCCACCTAGGGGGGGTCTGCCTTGATGTGGCAGGTGGGCTCAATCCTCTCATGGCCATTGGAGGTAACTAAAAGACCTCCATTTGTTTTAAAAATACATAGGGATAAAGGATAGAGCGCAAGTAACATGTTTTTCTTTGGTTTTTATTAAGTTGAAGTGGTCTGGGTGCCTATAGTGATCCTTTAACCCCTTAAGGACCAAACTTCTGGAATAAAATGGAATCATGACATGTCACACACGTCGTGTGTCCTTAAGGGGTTAACATAGAGAAAAACTATAAAAGGCCCCTCCCAACAAACCACTTCCTCTTTCTTTGCTGTTCCACATCAAGCACAGGTCAGAGTACCACTGCCTATTATTACTATAGGGGGTTTGTGGGCATACTTGAATAATTATTTGTTGGTTGTTGTTGTTATCTATTGTATTTTTTATCTTCTGTTGCCTTGTTTATTTAACCCCTTGTTCCTGTGGGGTCCATTTGTGGGCTTTTTCCTCCTACCCTATCTATTGTTTCTCTATTTCCCCTTGCTGCTCTGCAGCTCCATTTAGTTTTTTTCCCCTTTGGTGGTCGACGGGGAGCGGTTCAGTGAACCGCCTCCCGTTCTGCCCCGACTGTCGGGACCGCAGAGTACGACTCTGGCTGTCCCACGTGTAACCCTCACACGCCAATTCTCTCTGGCGCATGAGAGCTACCCGTTCGCCTGCCACTCGCCCACGCATTTACCGCTCCTTCTTTCACGGCCGCGGGTACCTTGGGTGGGGTGGAGGTGCTGGACAGGCCCGGCCACGTGGGAGCGATGGCTCCCAGCCGCGCTTGTTTCCTTCTTTCCCCGCGGCCCCTCTCTGCTCGGGTCTCCCGCAGGGAAAGTACGCTGTTTGTTTGTTCCACATAGTTAATGTCACTGGTTACTCTGCTGATGCAATAAATCATCCTGGCAGACTACTACCCCTATGTTGGTTGTATGTAGGCTCTTCACTTGAGCCTGTTTTAAATTTTAGAATATTTCTAATAGCAGACAATTTTCAATTAGGTTTTTAAGATTCTGCTATCCGTAAGGACCATTGTGTCTCTGTGGAGGACATTTGTACACTAGTACACTTCAGTGGTCATTTTGTGTCTTATTATTTATTATAATTTTGTCTGTGCCATTTTCTACATGAGCCTGACCTGTCGGCCGTACTCTCGCTCGGACCCTGTATGCGCTACCTAACTTGCCTCTGCCACTATTATGGGTGCTCTCCCGTTTACCCTGCCGGTGACACCTGTCCTCTATACCCCTAGGTGCCACATCGCCCACGACTCCCTGATCATGGAACCATCTACCCAAGAGCAGACTCTGCAAGCCATGATTAATGCGGCACTGGCCGCCTCCGTGGAAAAGACCCTGGTTAGGGCCCTCCCTCAAACACAACCGGAGTGGGGCGCTAGGGGATCCTCCCAGATGGCAGATGGCTCGGCTGAGTCAGACTCTCGTAGGAGAGAACAGGCAAGTGCGCAAGGGCGCTACTGGAAGGGTGAAGGCCCTGTAACACGCTCCCAGAAAGGCAAGTCTCCAGCAAAGCGTCAAGGCCCAACAATGTCGGACTCTCCGGCAAGGCACCACCGCTTGTCACTTCCCTGGACAGACCTCCATGAAGAGGGTTTTTCATTCGCAGACTTCACAGGTTTTTGGCATGGCTGGACAACAGCGGGGTCGTGTCTCCAGCCGCTTCTGGCCTTCTGGCCGTCGAGGGTCCTGTGAACCATCGCTCTTCCCTTCTTACTAGGACTGGCCCGTCTGCTCTCAGAGGTCGTCAGAGGTAGAGGAAATTGTGCCAGAGGACGTGCAAGATTCTCTTCAGTTTAGAGCAACTCATGCCATTTCTTCCTTACCACTGTTGCATGCGGGCAGACTGTTCCACTGTAGAGGTAAATGGCGGGAGGTGTCCTCAGATGCATGGGTTCTTCGGGCCTGTTCGGGGATATGTCATAGATTGTCATTCCCCTCTGACTCAGGTTCGTCCTCCATGAGTTCCCATTTCCTCTAGAGAGCAACAGACCCTGATAGATGCAGAGATTCGGGCCCTGTTCGACAAGGGTGTGGTACAGTTGGCTCCGGATTGTAACAAAAATATACCCCAACACGCAGGATTCAGCTAAACAGAAGACAACACAGAAGGGAGATACGTCTACCGGACCTTAGAGTGGCCGGACTCAACGTATATAGGAGAAGTACAGAGTCAGGAACGATCCGAGGTCAAGGGCACAAAGAGACAGCGTAAACTAGGACTAGCCGGGGTCTGGTACACAGTAAACAGCAAGCCGGCAAACAGAACAGATAAGGATAAAGAGATAACGTAGTCAGAAAACAAAGCCAAGGTCAAGACGAATGAACACAACTGAATACAACAAAAGGGAACTGAAACAGAAACCACAATAGGGCAAGGAATTAAGGGAAAAAGGTGAGTATATATAACTAAACACCTATTTTGATTGGCCCCTGTCATATCCACGCCCCCAAAAGGTAAGTGTATGGGGAGTGTGGTATGACAGGGACCAATGGGAGGCCTTTTCCAATTTAGGCTCCCACTGTCCCTTTAAGAGCGCGCCCGAGACCCGCGGCGCGCTCTTAGAGTCAGGCGGGACACCTGACCGCTTCTCGCGGTCACTGCCCGCCTTCCTGTTCCAGCCGTCGAATGAGCCGCTCGTGGCTCGTGCAGCAGCAGCAGGACCGCGCGCGGCTCGAACAGAGGACAGCTACACGGACATGCAAGGTTTTTTCAGCTCAATTTTTCTGGTGAGAAAAAAGTTCGGAGCATTCCGCCCAGTGATAAATCTTCGGGACCTGAACGCCTTTATGGTCTACCATCATTTTAAGATGGAGGGAATCCATCTCCTGCAGGACATCCTATGGTCGGGAGATTGGTCTACAAGATTGGACCTGAAGGACGCCTACCTCTCAGTCCCTGTGGACACTGAGTGCCGCAGATTCCTCTGCTTCCTCTGGAAGGGCATATCTTGCCAATTCACCTGTCTTCCCTTTGGCCTCAGCTCGGCTCCGTGGTGCTTCACCAAACTCTTGAAGCCGGTGATAGCTCACCTCAAATCAGACATCCGTTGTATCGTATATCTGGACGATCTGCTGATCTTCTGCGAGAAGCCATCCAGACTGAAGTGTCAGATGCACTCTGCGGTCTCCTTGTTCCAGCACCTAGGGTTCGTGGTCAACCAGGAGAAGTCGTCTCTCTCTCCTCCCCAGGTGGTTGAGTTCTTGGGTTTCGAAGTAGATGCGAAAGAATGTCCTATGTCTGCCTCTATCTTAGCTAGCAACCATTCAAAAGGAAATAAGGAGGATCCTATGTCAAGACAGGATTCCGCTGCAGGTCTTGGCTCAAGTAGTGGGTCTCCTCTCGGCCTCGATCCAGGCGATCTACCCGGGCCCAATTCAGTACAGGGCTATGCAACAGCTGAAGGCCCGCTTTTTACCTTCTTACGACCAGATGATTCCCCTCTCTCCGGACATGAAAACTGGACTGCGCTGGTGGCTCCTTCACATGTCAGCCTGGAATGGCAAGACGATTGTAACGGATCGCCTGGCACCCCGACTGGGTACCTCCGTTAAAGGATGCTCCTAGTGTTTCCTGAGGACTCCAAGCACTCTGGCAGACACCACAATCACTGTATCGGAGAAGCATATGAAACCTCTCAAGCCTCTGAATGCTGTAGACAGTTGAATAGGAACCATATGAATAGGTTTGCACTCCTAGCAGTCAAACTGGAACCGCATACAATAAATCCTCCCCCAATAATGAGACAACACTTCACTTTGAGGGTTAAACAGGAACTCCAGATTTATTCACACACTGTCTTATAAAGGATTCTCCCATGCAAGGGAGGGATTTACAATACACCAATCACGCAATGGTTACATCCCACAGATTCCCTCCCCTTAGCCTGGGAGGTAATCCAATTATACATACATTTCAAAACATACTTTTTAACCAACATTCATAACTCTAAAACCATACATCCAATTCACATAAAAAATTACTTATCCACAATCCATCCATTCAGGGGAACATATCAAAAAATGGCAGGGGTTCAGAAGTTAGTAAAATATATTTTGGGCCTTGGCTGGCACATGGCTATCTGGCCCAGACCGGTTTCAGAGTCTTCTAGCCTGGAGATAATTGAGAAGTAATTCAATTATCTCCCAGGACAGAGACAAGACTCCATTATGCACATGGTGAGCACAAAGCATAAAAATACTATAAAATACACAAAGTCACATTTTATACATAAAATACAGACATGTCACATATCCCCAGATAGCTGGGATCTGAGCGCACAAAACTACCGAATAGCGCTCAGATCCTATTCACACAGTTCAATTGCCATGGAGCCAAAGTCTTTAACTACACGAATGGGCCCCATGGCATAGCTATCTGGGTTAACACATTCACATAAAGTCGGGTCCATAGTCCAAAGGCAAGAGGCGGGCAAGCAGCCCCCTCCAAGGACCCGTGGTGAGGTCAGTTTCGCCACATTTCTCCCCTTTACCAACTAGACTAACAGGGTATCTGACCTCCTGCTGGTCAGTGCCCTGGTTAGTCCAGCAACCCACCCACGAAGCACAAACAGCAGTACAGCCCACCCACATTAAATAGTTACTGCACCTGGATGAATGAGAAACTGGTCCAGGCTCCTCACCACGGCTGTGTGGGGGACTGGTAGGCTGCCTTGGTGGGTTGCTAAGTGGACAGAGACTAGGGGTACTCTGCCCTGGTGCCAGCGCTACCCCGGAAGTAGCCTGGTTGGAGCCTGGTTGTGGGAGGGGGAGACCGACTGTCTCCCCTCTGGATACACGGCTCTGTGGCTGGGAGACAGGATCGACCGTCCCTACCCCTTGTGCTGCAAGTGCAGAGACTGCGGTCCCATCTGCACAGTTGTGGGGTTTAACATCTCCCCTTGGTGGGTTAGGCTGCCACTGGGGAGAGGGTGTAACAAACTCCTCTCCCTTACACCCTTCCAGCCACTGGGGAGTAGGGCTGACCATCTGTACTCCCTTTAGCTTGGGCGCAGAGACCACGGTCCCATCTTCACTGGTGAGGGGCTTTGTGTCTCCCCTTGGTGGGCTAGGCTGCCGCTGGGGAGGGGGAGTAACAAACTCTCCCTTACACACTTCCAGCCGCTGGGGAGCAGGGCTGACCCTCTGTATTCCCTGTAGCTTGGGCGCAGAGACCACGGTCCCATCTGCGCTGGTGAGGGGCTTAGTGTCTCCCCTTTGTGGGCTAGGCTGCCGCTGGGGAGGGGGAACGAGTCTCTCCCCTCCCGGTGAAATATTCTGCCACTGGGGAGCAGGGCTGATCCTCCGTACTCCCTGTAGCTTGGGCGCAGAGACCACGGTCCCATCTGCGCTGGTAAGGGGCTTAGTGTCTCCCCTTGGCGAGTTATGCTTCTGCTGGGGAGAGGGGATCACCAGCTCCTCTCCCTGAACCATAGACTGCCGCTGGGGAGAGGGGGTAACAAGCTCCTCTTCCTGAACTGTAGACTGCCGCTGGGGAGAGGGGGTAACGCGCTCCTCTCCCTGACGCTCTCTCTCTTTCGCCCGCTGGAATTCTCGGCCCAGCCTTGTGTTTCGCTCAGCCATGACCTGGTTCCAGATCACCCGGCATGTCTCCATGGGTACATCATCCCCATACTGGGCCACTCGCTGTCTTACTTCGGCCAGCCAATTATCTCCAGACCCTTCCATACTTGTCTGCTGGTGAAGAGGGGGACCAACTATCTCCCCTTTCCATATATTGTCCTGCCGCTGGGGAGCAAGGATGGCACCTTCAGCTCCCTGTAACACAACCTGCCGCTGGGGAGGAAGGACGGCACCTTCAGCTCCCTGGGATACACCCTGCCGCTGGGGAGGAAGGACGGCACCTTCAGCTCCCTGGGACACATTCTGCCGCTGGGGAGGAAGGACGGCACCTTCAGCTCCCTGTAACACACCCTGCCGCTGGGGAGGAGGGACGACACCTTCAGCTCCCTTTTTGTTCAAATCTGCTAGGTGCTGCAGGAACTCTGCCGTTACTTTCCTCACGAACTGCACGTATTTCTCCTCGGGGTTGGGTCCAAAGTAAGCCAGCCGCATGGCAACCTCTCTATCCAACAGCTCCTGAGTGTAGCCAGGCGCCATGCTTGCTCTGCCGACGTTGGTTCCTCTGTAGATAGGGGTGCTGTACGGGTACTAGCATTACCCTCACTTTGTAAATCCACGAACGGTGTCTCTGAGCTGCTTTACCTCGCACTAGGATGCCATCCCACCGCTTGCCACCAATGTAACGGATCGCCTGGCACCCCGACTGGGTACCTCCGTTAAAGGATGCTCCTAGCGTTTCCTGAGGACTCCAAGCACTCTGGCAGACACCACAATCACTGTATCGGAGAAGCATATGAATCCTCTCAAGCCTCTGAATGCTGTAGACACTTGAATAGGAACCATACGAATAGGTTTGCACTCTTAGCAGTCAAACTGGAACAGCATGCAATAAATCCTCCCACAATAATGAGACGACACTTCACTTTGAGGGTTAAACAGGAACTCCAGATTTATTCACACACTGTCTTATAAAGGATTCTCCCATGCAAGGGAGGGATTTACAATACACCAATCACACAATGGTTACATCCCACAGATTCCCTCCCCTTAGCCTGGGAGGTAATCCAATTATACATACATTTTAAAACATATTTTTAAACCAACATTCATAACTCTAAAACCATACATCCAATTCACATAAAAAATTACATATCCACAATCCATCCATTCAGGGGAACATATCAAAAAATGGCATGAATCAGACCAGGGGTTCAGTAGTTAGTAAAATATATTTTGGGCCCTGGCTGGCACATGGCTATCTGGCCCAGACCAGTTTCAGAGTCTTCTAGCCTGGAGATAATTGAGAAGTAATTCAATTATCTCCCAGGACAAAGACAAGACTCCATTATGCACATGGTGAGCACAAAGCATAAAAATACTATAAAATACACAAAGTCACATTTTATACATAAAACACAGACATGTCACATATCCCCAAATAGCTGGGATCTGAGCGCACAAAACTACCGAATAGCGCTCAGATCCTATTCACACAGTTCAATTGCCATGGAGCCGAAGTCTTTAACTACACGAATGGGCTCCATGGCATAGCTATCTGGGTTAACACATTCACATAAAGTCGGGTCCATAGTCCAAAGGCAAGAGGCGGGCAAGCAGCCCCCTCCAAGGACCCTTGGCGAGGTCAGTTTCGCCACAACGATCTTCGGTCCGACTCTGGATTTTATGCTAGAGTCGGATGCAAGTCTTTGGGGTTGGGGAGCCACCTGCGCGACAAGCTCCACGGGGTAACCGTGGTCGAATAGAGAGTCAGAGTTCCACATCAACTGCCCGGAACTGATTGCGGAATCATTTGCAATTCGGAGTCTGGTAAATCATCTTTCGGATTGCTGCGTCCTCCTCCAGATGGACAATGTCTCGGTTGTGCAATGCATCAACCGCTTTTAGGGAGCCTGGTCTCGGATGCTCTCGGAGGTTTACAGCCTCTGTTTCCAGCGCAACATCACCCTGCAGGTATTTGCCGGGGGAGTCCAACCTGACGGCGGATTGGTTATCCAGACATTGGAGCGACGCCAGCAATTGGAAACTTCTTCTTTTTTTTTTTTTTGGTGCATATAGATATTACAATCCAGCGTGAGGTGCCCTGAAAGCAGTCCTCATGCAAATACCTCACAAAACATGCAGGACATAGATTAACACAGATGCACATTTTTCTGTTATATTCCGCTTAAGTAATTAACTTTAAAGAGTATGCTTAAACTATAATTGTGCTTGGTCAGCATATTAGCTAGTCTGTTGACATTACAGATTATGCAAATGTAAACATTCAAGTGAGTAATACAGACTAGATCTAAGTACTGGTTTTACATGGAGGTCATATAGGTGCAATGGTACCCGCTTATTTGTCTGTTGCATCGTTTATCTCAATTTTGGTGATAGGGGCACTATGAACATCAAACCTAGTCCAATTGTTAGGCAGATGCTGCAAATTATACAACAAAACTTGTCGAACTATCTGGCATAAGGTGAAAAGTCTATGTATAAACTTAACTAGAGACTCCATTCGGCAATTTCGATTTCACTTTGTAAGCCTCTGTGTGGTGCTGCTGTAGAGGGGCGGGGGGGTTGGAATTCAGTGGTGCTTGCTTAGAGAGCATGCTCTACATTCAAATATGGTGCCTTTATATGTGTGGGGGGGTAATAAAAAGACACCCATCTGGGCGAGGGTAATATTAACAACGTGCTCCAGCAGGGTGGTGTACTGTATCACCTGCGAGTGGCATCCACCTCCCCCACATACGCTGCCATAATTCACCCCACATCTGTGCTGGCCACCAAAGTCACATACGTGCACAAAGTCTTGTGATTCGGAGTCTGCTTGACTCTCTGGCCCAAAGTCTTCTCAGGAGCCTATGTCGGGTTCCCGCCACTCCAGTCCAGCATGCGGCTACCGGCAGGGACTCGGGTGACTGTGTGTTCTTCTCTAGGGGGGCTTTTGTTCAGCCGATTGTGTTCGCTGAGCATCTTGTTCTATCCTCTTTGGGTCCTCCGCCTCGGTAAGCGGTAGCTTCCTCTGCACCTCTTGGGACTTGGATGTGCGTCGGTTATCTGCTTCTCCTGCCGCAGTGAATTAGGAGCCATGCGCTATGTCCAATGCTTGTTTGCCGGGGGGAAGCAGGGTCCACAAGCTTGTTAGGGCGTTTGCTCGTTCTCCTCTTCATCTTCTCAGCCTTTGCCTCTCTGTCTTGCAGTCTCCGCCAGAAGCTGCTGAATAGCGCCTCAAGCCGCTCTTCTAATGTTGCTGGTGGGCCTCGTGCTGCTGTTTTTAGAGTCCTCCGCCGCCATCTTGGTTTTTGCAGTAAGGTTGGAGGTAGGCCACAGGAGTGGGTGAGCCACCAGGGGCCTCGGTGTGCCTGGATGCAGTGCCTGCCTGTTTGTGCCGGGATAACCTCCGCCGGCTGAAGGGGAGGGGACAGGGGATCCCGATGATGTCAGCTTTGCTGTGCCTTGCCGCTCACAGGGAGAACGGCTACTTCTCCCGCGTTTAGAGCTGCTGGCAAGCCATGATTTGTCACTGCTTTAAGAGTTATTCTCTGTTGTCCCAGAATATCGATTGTAGTGTTGTTTATCTGAAATATGTAGCTCTCTTCATGTGCGACCAGCTTGGTCGACAGTTAGGCCCCGCCCCACGATTGGAAACTTCTTTGTTCCCTCTTCCTCAAGCTCACGGACCAGAGGGGCCCATTCACGGTGGACCTTTTCGCCTCCCAGACGAACTCAGGTCCCCGATCTACTTCAGCTGGCTGCCGGATCTGGCGTGCTCAGCGGTGGATGCTTTTCTTCAAGCGTGGCCTACTCAGGGAGCTTATGCATTTCCTCTGTTTGCTATGATTCCCAGGGTATTGCTGCAAGTTCGACGTCAGCGTGTGTCTTTGGTGTTGCTGACTTCGCTATGGCAGAGTCAGGCCTGGTTTCCGGAGCTCCTGGATCTGTCCCATTGGGATCCACTGCTCCTGCTGTCCCCTCTGATGCTCTTCTCAGACTCCTGGGGAAATCCTCATCCCCTCGTGAGGGATGGCCACCTGCTCTTGGTGGCCTGGACTCTTTCAGGGGAACCTGGAATGTCGAGGTGTTATCGCAGTCGGCTAAAGATCCACTATGGGATTCCTGGGCCCCTGGGACTAGGAGATGCTATTTATCAGCATGGGGCTCCTGGTGTCGTTAGTGTCTGGAATGGGATACCGATACCTTTACGGGCCCTGTCACCAGCGTGCTGAGCTTTCTGTCTTACCTGTTTTGACCTGGGACGATCGTATCGTTTTGGTTAATGTGGAGAGATCGGCAATTTCGGCGGCCCACGTACTGCTTAGAGGTTTACCCATTGGTCAGGATCCGCTAGTCTGCAGACTTCTTCGTGGTATGAGACTGTTGTGACTGTGTCTGCCTAAGTATTCCTCCCTCTGGGACATGTGTGCGGTTTTATTGTTCCTCTGGGATTGGCCTGATAATCAAGAACCCTCCCTTCGTCAACTTACGGCTAAATTTGCCCTCTTACTATGCCTTATTTCTTTCAGATGTGTTTCTGATGTCCGGGCCTTCGATGTCAACGCTTTATCTTTCTCCTCGGAAGGGGTCACCTTCAGGGTGTCTATGCGTAGTAAGTCTTATTCGACAGCTATTTTTTATCCGTATTTCCGTGACACATCTAAGCTCTGTGTAGCAAGGACTATGTCTTGTTATGTGGTGCTTAACTCTTCTCTTCGCTCTTCTCATTCCGGCCAGTTGTTGATTTCTTATATCAGACCTCACAAACTGCTCTCGTCTCCTACTATGGCGCAATGGATTAAATGGTTATTGGCTTTGGCAGTGGTGAATTCGATCTTTGGAGCACATTCTCAGCGTGGCGGCTTCTGGAGCCTTCATGGCGGGCACTTCCCTTCAGGACATCATGCGTTCAGCTGACTGGTCACTGGTCAAGATACCTTTCGGCAATTTTATTTTAGACCATCGGATCATGCTTCATTTGCTTTGCTGTCGAAGCATTAAAACTGCAAATATGAAGCCTCCTGTCATGCTATAATATTGTAGATTATACTAGCTTTAGTGTAACTATAGTCTTAATTTTATTAATGACAGGAGGCAAATATTTTCTTCCCAGTTTCTCCCTCCCCTTATTTTTTGTTTGCATTTAATTGACCTATTTTAGTGTTAGTCTGTTCTCCAGGACTATGGTAGATAGGTCAGATAATTGTGTATTTAGGGGAAGTCAGGGTGTGTTTTTCTGGGATGTTGTACTGCCAGTAATTGATTATGGGTATTCATATTTTCACAGTACACGTCATTCACGAATCTGAGTTTTCGACTTTCTTTATCTCGTTTCAGTTTAATGGTTCGACTACAGGTCCAGGTTTCAGATCTTCTTCAGGATTCAGTTCAAGGCTTCATCTACTGATCTACTTTCGTTTCGAGTTTCGGATGACAGTCATCGGCTGATTTTGTTTGATTCTTCTACTATTACTATTGAGTTATATTTTGTTCATGTACTTTGTTTTGTGGCAGCTTGAAAGAGGAAGTAGTTGGTTGGGAGGGGCCTTTTATGCGTTGCTTACTTTTTTGTGCTTGGTTTTTCTCTCAGTTAATGTGCTGCTGTGGAGTTCTAGTAAAGAGGGACTTAAGCAAATATTTGCCTCCTGGCATTAATAAAATTAAGATTATAGTTACACTAAAGCTAGCATAATCTACAATTATAAGAGTTGGACGACGACTTCATAACATTTGATAAACTGTATAATTACTCAGAGCGTCTGATTGAAAGTCTGACTTATCATTTATTTGCAGTTCACAAATGGATTAATTATTGGTGGTACAATAGGAAGACTGTAGAGCATCGGGAAAATTCAAAATGTCCTGTTTCAAGCCACATTTTGATCACTCTAGTGGAGACGCCAATACAGATATTCGGGATATATTGTTAAGATATGTTTTGTTACGTGTGTAACTGTCCAGGGGCTTTGGTTGCCCAATAAGTTACAGAATCATTATATCTCAACAGATCGTTGGCAAATTATGATATTTTCCCAAATCACACAGATTTTGATAGTTTTGGGAGAAGTCTAGTATGTCGTAATTTAATACTAGGTTAATCAGTGATATTTAATTGACCTGGGATCTTTGGAGTTAATGAATAGCTGGAAAATAGCAGGATAATTCATTAAATTGGGAATTGGGGAGAACTGATAATATTTGGTTCCTCCAACACAGCTTAAATTGACTAAACTGTTCAGGTGATTAAAAAAAAAACAAAAAAAAACCAGAATCTTTTTCTACCCAACAACAAACTAGGTTTGCCAGATCCGTAATGTTTTTTTTATTATTTTGACTAATAAATACCAGACATTCCTTGCCCCTGGTTAATGGGGATTATTCGGTCGTATAAAAGATCCATATAAAGAAACCCAGGTAGAGACGGATTGACATGGGCCGGAGTGAATTATCAGACACACAAATTGCTTGACGCCATTTAATCCTCTAAAAAGAAAACTTCTCACAGCAGATTATTCACTTTATTGTCTTAAGTTTTATTTCTAAACCCGATCTTTGTCCTCGGCTACACTGCATTAATATAGCCTGTTTCCATTTATACAGAGGGGATTCTTAAAAAAATTGAGTAAAATGTGACTGGTGCTGCTGTTGGGGAATGAAAATATTGCTTTGCGTCAATTGAAGTGTGGACACTCTGGCACCATATATTGTCTCGCCGTATGGGACGGACGATAAAACAATGAAATATTTTTATAACAATGCATAGAGCAGACCCTGCAGTGTTTGCCATAAATTTCTTGCACATCGTGAATTGTTTACTGTCACAGAAACTCTGCGTACACTGTGCTAACTTTACCCACCTTCCCGTCTCAACAAATCAAAGGAAATTACTGGAATAACAAGGTACCACCATGTATGCTTCTTCAATCGCTTTTATGATCCCAAGTCCCAAGTCACATGTCTGGTTTTAACTTACCCATTGCTGCAAACACTACCTTTACTTCTTACCTCCGATCACAGAAGGAATGTAAAACAATATGAAGTGAATGAGAGACAGACAGATTGACGGTGGTAGGTTCTCAGAGGAATATGATCCATTAAATGCGGCGTGAAACTGGGGAATGGAGACCCCCAGCCCTTTACTGTAAACCCACAGTTCATTTGGTTTGGAGACAGGGTATCCTTTCACACAGGGGGCCAGGCACCTCGTTTACTGGATGTTGTTATTAAGTGATAAAATGATTGTTGTGCCTCTTTATAAATATTTCTAGGTTTGCATGGGTTAATACATTATTATTATTATTATTATTATTGTGAGCAACATATAACATCATGGCAAATGATAGATACATTAACTGATTCATTTTTTATTTGATATCAACACATTGAGACCAATTCTATACATGTAGAATGATGTTTAAGGATTGCTCGTAGTGATCACTCATTCCAGCTTTGCACTCAATACACAAACATATTTACATGTAAAATGCGTGGTGCTCAGCCCCAGCTCCCATTTCAATCTGAAGATAGTCCTAACTTCAGGACGCCATATATGCTTTCTGTCAACCTCTACCACTTCAGCTGGAAGGTGGTTCCATGTTCTCAGCACTCTTTCAATGCAGTTCAATCTATGCATATTTACATTTCTTATTCTACTCACCTCTACCACCTTTGCAAAGGGGATTCCCTGTAACCACCACACTGGATTCTAACCTACGGCTTTCAATTGACACTTGTGTGAGAAAATGACAGGACCATGTAATAGGAAAGGGTATTTTATCTGTAAGCAAATCTCTGTTAAACACATTTATTAATTCCTTCAGTGAATGTAGCCTCACGCCATCATCATCATCATCATCATAATAAATACCACAATAGGGCGTCCCATTGGTGCAGTAACATGACACAATAATTGGCTCTAGAGCTGTGGGATGGAGTACACAATATATGGGCTGGCCCAAGCTCAATCACTAGTGATGTCCATTTTTGCCAACCAACTTGGATCTGGAGGACGAGATCTTTCAGTAAAAATATTTTTATTTTAACTAGTTTAACTAATCCAAGAAATAACTCTATAGTGCAGTCAGAGACGTTCCCAGATTTTCTGGCCGTAATTCTGATTTTTTTTCATTTGACCTTTTCTTCTTTTTAATAGTTTCCCTTCATCTCATTGTTTAAAGGACCACTCTAGGCACCCAGACCACTTCAGCTTAATGAAGTGGTCTGGGTGCCAGGTCCTTCTAGGGTTAACCCATTTTTTCATAAACATAGCAGTTTCAGAGAAACTGCTATGTTTGTGAATGGGTTAAGCCTTCCCCTATTTCCTCTAGTGGCTATCTCACTTACAGCCGCTAGAGGCGCTTGCGTGATTCTCACTGTGAAAATCACAGTGAGAGCACGCAAGCGTCCATAGGAAAGCATTATGAATGCTTTCCTATGTGACCGGCTGAATGCGCGCGCAGCTCTTGCCGCTTGTGCGCATTCAGCCGACGGGGAGAAGAAGAGGAGGATCGGAGGAGGAGAGCTCTCCGCCCACCACTGGAAAAAGGTAAGTTTTTACCCCTTTCCCCTTTCCAGAGCCGGGCGGGAGGGGGTCCCTGAGGGTGGGGGCACCCTCAGGGCACTCTAGTGCCAGGAAAACGAGTATGTTTTCCTGGCACTAGAGTGGTCCTTTAATCTGTTTATACATTTTTATCATCTCATCTTTTCCCAAGTGATACATTTTATCCTGTAAACACCTCCAATGAAAGTAAATTAATGAATCAACTAAATCACATCTGGCCTTGTACGGAGAGTGAATTCTGTCTGATTTGAGTGTCTACTAGAGTTATTATCTAATGGCTGGATTTCCCTGTCCAGTTAGCACACAATGTCCAGGACAGTCTGGGGGTTAATATGGCAACATTTGGAGTTTGTCCACAGGACTTATCTATTACTGGATTTTGCAGAGCACCAAATTAGGGTGATTATTGTCTGGATTTAAGACTTTCTAAATGTAACCAAATTGCAGAACCCCAGCCAGTTTCTAGAAATATTGTCAGACCTTTTGTGTTGGCTTCCTCAGGGATGGACTCATGGATATCTGCATGCAGCCTATGTCCTCCCTCCCACCATTACCGATTCCTCCAGCAGTCAGGACACCATGTAGCAGCTATTCCTTTCTATTCGGTTGTCCGTAAACCCCTGGTTAATTTCCAGAATGGAAAATGTGTGGTCCCTTTTTTATACCACCTGAACACGGACTACTCCCGGCTTGTTAACAAAATAGCAATAAGCTCAAGAGCTTTGGATGGCCACCATTTGTATAACCAAACACATGTGCTCTAGTAAATGGCAGGCATTTTGTCTCCTAAATGCAGGCAGCGGTACATGGTCATTGAACGCGTAGAACTCTCTGCGGCTTTGCGATCCCACAAACACCTGGGAAAACTGTATCACTGCCCCTTCAGAAAGGAACTACCAACTGGGGGGAGCATTTGTTCCTTAAAATACAGGGGGATCATTCATCGGTGTTCACAAAGGAACTCCCGAAAGTGGACCAGCCGTTGCTTTTTTACCTCTGGAACTATTTTCACCTTGTGGCCGATCAGTCAGAACTTTACTCGAATGGCGATTCCATTCTACCGAATGGATCTGAGCACTATTTGGACAACTTGGGCACTCAGATCCAGGCTACTCTGGGTTATAACAAATGAAAATAGTGCTTTGCGTCAATTGAAGTGTTGCCACTCGGGCACTATATATTGTCTTGCCGTTTGGGATGAACGCTAAAACAATGAAATATTTTTATAACAATGCATGTGGGGTATTTTATGTATGGTTCCCTGTAACTGAGAGATAATTGAGTTACCGGTCTTTGACTCTATATGCCAGACACAGGGGCTGCTGGGATGGGTTTGTTTTGTATTGAATGGAGACCCAACGCTGGGGGTCGGTGCATAAGAGGCTGAGTGTGGAATAATAAAACTCTTTTGTACTCTTAGAACTGTGTGTGGTACAGTTACTGGGGAGGGATAGAGCTACTCACTCCACAGCGCCTTGTTCTAGAGTTCCTCTATCACGGATCCAGCGGAGAAAAGTTCTTGTCAGGAAAAGAGCTTCGCTATGCACACCAGTTTTAGTGACCCCTTACGTTTTGGAGTCATAGCTACACACATAATGAGCCACACGTTGTTCTATGTGCTCCTCATTCTATATTGAATAGGCTTTGTTCTATGCTATGTTTTGGCTCTATTTTAGTCCCAATGGAGAATTTATATTTCTATATGGTCTTCTTAATTTTGACTTCAGCTTATCCTGACTATTCTCTGTAATCCTTGACTTGACTTTTGTTTCACGTTCTCCTGATTTTTGGTTTCCATTTACGTGGCCTGTCTTTGACCATTCTCTGCCTAGTTTACATAAGGCCTAGCCACTGTAAGGACCAATATACTTTATATTGCATTTCGTGTGGAGTCTTTAAATCATGACAAATACATGTACTTGGTGGGAACTGAATGAATCAAGCATACCATCACCTACCTGTGGCGAACAGAACCTTGCCAAGGGCAAGATAGTGGATGGAACGGCAGTCTTCACTAACCCCATCCCAGCAGAAGGGCTGGCACCAAGGCAGAGCGCAGCTGGCCTCTGCCCTACCTGTCCCCGTATTGTTGTGCCTGACGCCCATCAGGCTCCCACAACAGAAGCGATGCCTACAGGATAGAGTAGCACCGCTGACCTCTGCCCACAACTCCATGCCTGGGAGTACAAGAGAGACCAGGGGTGATGGAAGCCCACTCAGCAGCTTTGGACCTATAGGACTGAGCCGGGCACCGGAAGTCACCAGGTCAGCAACTTGTTGTTGGGTGGGCTGCCCTACTTACTCAGGTACCGACCGGCAGCAGGTCAGGTACCTGGTTAGTCTTCCCTTGGGGGGGTAGGAAGCGGGGAGATATTTGGCGAACAGAACTTTGCCATGGGCTCCTGGAGCTTGCCATCCTCCTGCCTATGGACTATGGGCCCTGCATTATACCTTGTCCAATGCACTTGAAAAGGCTCCATTCATGGGATTTATGTACTTTTGTACTCCAGAAAGAGAGACCGACCGTTAGCCCTGATAGTGAGGGGGGTGATGTTGAGGATGGTGAGGAGGGTAATAGTGAGGGGGGTGATGCTGAGGGTTGTGGGGGGTGATAGTGAGGGGGGGTGATGCTGAGGGTGGTGGGGATGATGCTGAGGGTGGTAGGGGGTCATAGTGGGGAGTGATGCTGAGGGTGGTGGGGGGTGATAGTGAGAGGGGTGATGCTGAGGGTGGTGAGGGGAGGTGATAGTGGGGGCGTGATGCTGAGGGTGGTGAGGTGGTGATAGTTAGGGGGTGATGCTGAAAGAGGGGGGAGACAACATACCTTTTCTTCCCTGGTGGTCCAGTGGGCTGCCTGGTGGTCCGGTGGTCATCAATTCCGGTCTGCAGCTCCGCAGAGCAGACCATGTAATCTCGCGAGACCATCAGAGCGTTGCCGTGGTAACCCGCAGCAATGCTCTAATTGGTCAGTTCTCGCAAGACACATGGTCTGCAGCTGTGCTCACTGTGGAGCTGCAGACCAGTGTCTGCGGTGGCTGGCCGGCAGCCAGGAGGGACCTCGCACCTGGCGGCAAACCGGGGAAGCCGCCTGGCCCCCTCCTGGTGTCGGGTCCTCGGTCAGTGACCCGATGCAGTATGCCCTCAGGTGGTTTAGGCGGCCACAAGGCCCCAGCCAGCGCAAGGCCCTAGGTGTCCACCTAAACCACCTAATTAGAGAGCCGTCTCTGTCAGGGGATGTGGCTTTTGTGGGGTTTCCATGTGTTTTGGGGGTACTTTTGGGAGGTTGTTAAAATGTATGTTTTTTGTGCCTGGAGATAATTGAGTTTAGTAAAGTTCCTGACTCAATTATTTCTCAAGCACAGGGGAGGGATTACCCTGTTTTGTGTGGTCTGGACCTGAGAGCCAATGTAATTATGTGTATGTTTTACTGTAGTCACCTCTCAGGTCAGGGAATGCCCCTTGAATTTGTATCTGGAAACCCCTTGCATGGGGAGTTGCATATAAGGCTGCATGTGGCTCCCATGAAACCAGTTCCTCTTCACCCTCAACATAGAGCCTCAGCTTATGTGTGGAGGGAACAGCTATATTCACTCTGGGGATTGCTATATTCATTATACTCCCTTGGATTATCATCACTAGCCATCATGATTTACTCACTGGATTGGGAGAGTTCTACCCACTGGAAGCTGGATCCTGATCTTGGGTCCAGGGTGGGTGGAGGACAGCAAGACCCCAACCAAGCAGTAACATCGGTTGTGGGGTTTACGGTGGTTATAGTGGTTATAGTGTCTGGTGGAGTGCTTGGAGTACTCGCTGAGCACTAGGAAGCATCAATTAGTGGAGGCACCCATAACCGGGGCGGTCCGCCACACTACCCATAACCCCTCCCACCCACACCCAGTGCAGCCAGTTCCAGACGGAAAACTCCCATCTGCCTGAACCAAGATAGGACCATGTTAAAACCGGGTAGGCCGTACAATAGTCAGTAAAAACAAACACGGGACAAAAGTCAGATCACAGGAACCGCTCACAAATTCACCCACTTACCCTTCCCGAAGACATCAGACTGTAAGTGACATATCTTAGAAACAACACTGCCTGGCCCTCAATGAACATATGAAAAGAATATCCCCCAAGAGACCGCCTATTCAGACATACCATCTCAATGCGCATGGCTACAAAAAACGTGAACAAAATGTGGGCCAAGGCATCATGGATTCAAACCCCAAACTACATAGTAAAGGCAGAACTGGACAGAAACTGGACAACAGACCCCTGTACTCTGGCCTCCTAGTGTCCACTAAGACCTGGCCTTGCTGTAAACCCTCAACAGCCGTCCCCACCACAAATTCCCTGGTAACATCCCACCAACCACTAGACTTAAAATTGAAAAAACAATGCTTAATAAGCGAGATGAGATTGCCAAAGGGGACATATCAGAGGACACCCAAGTCCCCCAAAAGCAGTAACAGTGCTCGCAATTGAGAGGACAAGACAGAAATACCTCCACGCTCCAGTCCACACCACACATCCCAGACCTTAGTGTAGCGGACCCAGGAGGACCACAAAACCGACCCACGAACCAACTCAAGTAGACTGTCAGACCAAAAGACCACAGCCCTGCAGGACATGGAAAACCATCTTCAGTCTGCATAAGGCCAGAGTTGTGCCAGCTATCCGGCCAAGGGTTGTCACACCACTGGGACCCAGAATCACCCCAAAACCAACCAAACCAGCATCATCCATATAAAGGTGAAGGTTAGTATTGGACACTTCAGGTGCTTCCAATAGGACCAGCCATTATATGCAATCAGAAAGGAATCCCAGACTCCCAGGTCACTCTGCTACTGTCGCGTAAGCTGATCGAAGTGCCGAGGCCGGACAACCCCTCATGCGCCCGTTAAATATCCCCCCATATGCATAATCTGACAAGAGACGCTCAACTTACCCAAAAGAGACAGCAGCCATCATTACTGAATCTCCTGTGAACACCGACCGAGCAACATGTCCTGGTGCAGACCCTCAACCTTATCCTGTGGTAAGCGGCACTCCATGGCCACGGAATCAATCGGGATCGCCACAGAATCGCAATGCCCAAAAAACTAAGACAGATGACCAGCCCCGCCATCAGCGTCGTCGCCTCCAGCTCCCTTTTTACACTGAGTTAAACCGCGTGAAACAATGCGTAACAGGGTGGGAACCCCCACACCCAGAGCACTGTTTAAAGTGGCACAAGGCACCTCACTTAGAGTGACTGTTGTTGAAAAAAAGGTCCCCCTTCCCGAGCCCCCACCCTGAGCGGTGGGTGAGGGCCCTACAGTAAAATAAGGGGGGGACCTAATGTCCTCCCCCCTGGCCCCCACCCCTGAGCGGTGGGTGGGGGCCCTAAATACTAAGAAGGGGGGGACCTAATGTCCTCCCCCCTGGCCCCCACCCCTCAGCGGCGGTTGGGGGCCCTAAATACTAATCGGGGGGTGACCTAAGGTCCTCCCCACTGGCCCCCACCCCTGAGCGGTGGGTGAGGGCCCTAGAGTAAAATAAGGGGGGGACCTAATGTCCTCCCCCCTGGCCCCCACCCCTGAGCGGTGGGTGGGGGCCCTAAATACTAAGAAGGGGGGACCTAATGTCCTTCCCTCTAGCCCCCACCCCTGAGCGGTGGGTGGGGGCCCTACAGTAAAATAAGGGGGAGACACATAATGTCCTCCCCCCTGGCCCCCACCCCTGAGCGGCAGGTGGTGGCCCTAAATTGAAATAAGGGGGGGGACCTAGTGTCCTCCCCCCTGTCCCCCACCCCTCAGCGGTGGGTGGGGGGCCATAATACTAATAGGGGGGTGACCTAAGGTCCTCCCCCCTGGCCCCCACCCCTGAGCGGCGGGTGGGGGCCCTAAAAAATTTGTTGTCCCCCCCAAGTGACTAGGGGTCCCCAAACCCCTAGTCACCCCCTCCCCCCCATAAAAATTATCCCCCTACCTAAACCCCTCACCCTAAAAATAATGAGGGGGGGGGGGACCTTTAACTAAGTACCTGTAAAAAAAAAAAACTTACCATTCGATGTTTTCTTTCTTCTAAAATCTTCTTTTTTCAGCCCCCGAAAAAGGCCAAATAAAAAAACATAATAACCGACACAATTATAAAAAAAAAAAAAAAAAAAAGCGCAAAAAAATAATAATCCATCTTCACCCGGCAAGGGCTCCGCGCAGACTGAGCTCTGCAGGGCGTGGGCAAGGCTTATAAAGCCTTGCCCCGCCCTGCAATTAGGCTCAGAGCACTCTGATTGGTGGGTTTAAGCCATCCAATCAGAGTGCTCTGACAGGTAAATGAAGAGACTGACAGGTAAGTCTCTACATTTACCTGTCACAGCACTCTGATTGGTTGGTTTGAAATCCACCAATAAGGGTGCTCTGTGTCATTTTACACAGCGTGGGAAAGTTCTTTGGAATTTTCCCACGCTGTGTAATTTGACTCATAACTCTCTGATTGGTGGATTAAGTAACCAAGTAGCTCCGGAATGCCGGGTTGAACCCACCAAATGGTTGAAAAAGCTGGGCCATAGAAGAAGCTTGTCTTACATGCGTCCAGCCGGCATGGCGGCCCAGCCCCCTCGCAAATTATGATATTTTAACCAATATTGTGTAATTTTCTGTACCGAGAGATAATGTAATTAAAGGTGGGCTCTTACACAATTATCTCTCCAGTACAGAAAAGGATTATGGGAAATGTGATTGCAAACTCCGTTTTCCACAAGGTCCATCAGGGGAAAACCCCTGGAATGTCATTATGGAAACCCCTTGCATGGGGATTTGTATAAAACCGGCTGTGGTTCAATAAAAGTTCAGTTGACTCCCAAAACTGTGTCGTCCAGTTGTTGGGGAATGGGATTGGAATTACTACGCTACTCTTTATATGCTGACTACGTCTACCAGCGGAGATATTGCAGTTTACACTTCTACTCCGCTACTCAAGTATTCCATATGGTATCCTGATAACAAAACTGAACACTTTTGAGGAGCATTTTCCCCAATAACACTCGCCAGGATGGAAAAAGCTCGGACCTAATTCCCGAAAGTTTTATTAATCTTGCGGTACCGAAACTCTTACTTTTTCCTTGTTGCAGGCTTTACCCTCATTATCCCCTAAAGGAAAAGCGTCCTCCAATGACAAGAGAGAGAAAATCTCCACAACTTTCTTGTCCCAAATCTCTTGCCTTAAATGCAAGCCCACGGGGCTAGACCAGCTGTGTTGAAGTCTTGGGCCCACATTCCAGCTTCTGTACCGGGCAAGGCAAAAGTGCCTGTAGTAGAGGCTGCAGGAAGAGTAAGTCATGGGAGCTGGGCTGCCGAGGGTGGAGGGGAACTCATACATGTGCCCTTGTCTGCTAAGCTGTGCTATCTCCCTTGGACCGAATAGATCCATCAAAATGACCACTGTCTGTCTGAAAATTTGGTTCAACTGAATTTACACATAATCCACATTTTTTTGTAAAGATTTCAAAGGGGTTGCTTTGATTTCAGTAATTTCACCTATAAATGTATTCATTCATTTTGAGAATTTGACATCCACCAGATTTGCTCATTGACTTTCAGTCGAAATTCAGTGTTAAATATGAAAATCTTAGATTTCATAAATAACTTGCCTTTGAGAATTACTGATTAAAATATGGTATTGGAGAAAAACGAGATGGGATCTTTCAGGTGAATTGACCAATTTTGAACAGATTTTGCCTTTAGAGAATGTGAGAATGTGAGAATGTGAGAATTCAGGTGGGATTTTGACCAACTTTGGTCCATCTGGACCTGATTCTTCAGTGAATCATGCTGTATATAAGGTGATTGATATTTCTGAATTTTCCAAATGATTTACACTTTCTTGGAGCATGTGGCTCTAAAATGCTGGCACTTGATGCCAGAAGTGAAAACTTTAACTACAAATGAACACGTTTTTCATCGTGTGAAAAGAAATAAAACCCATTTATTCCTGTTAATTCTGATTCTGGCACAACTTGGTGCTGTCTTTAAAATATGGGTCAAAGCAGAATGGTATTTTTTGGGCATTTGACAAAGATGGGATTTTTTATTTATTTTTTCTAATGTTATGTTTAAACAGAAATATAATTATCCCGGACTATGAACGATGTTAGTCACACAGTCATTTCCTGGATTAAAACCACACCATTTCTGATGTGCACTATGTATTTGCAAGTAAAAAGGTTTTAAATGAACATGTGTATTTGTAAGTGGGACACAATGAAAGTAAAATGAGTCTATACAAGCCAATTTCACTGTTTCCTTTTATATTGTTAATATTTAGTTCAGTGAAGCAATTTCTATGTTTTGCACAAAAAAAGATAATATTGAATGCGTAGGAGAAGTTTTTCAATCTCTTGTATCCCTGACATTCCCCGGGAATAGCGAATGCATTTGATTAAAATAACATGTGGTAAGCTTCAGAAAGCAATATTTCTGTGTTCTAGATAAGGTGCACCGGATGATTTGGTTCTCAACCTTACTTGACATCACGGATTCCTTCTGCACCATAATCGGTTAAATGCCCCTCCCCCCGTTTATTAGCTTTCCTTTATTTTCTTCATTATCTTGTTACATATTTATGTACTTTGATGAAAGACTATGGCTCCATCACGTCATCGTTACCATTGATCCAAAAGAAGACTAAAAACATTTTGTAGAGATTTTAATTGTAACCATAAAGGAAAAAAAATCCTTCTTGAATCAACGTCTAGCCCAATGAGATATTATTAATTATTATTATTAATGTTCATTTCAGCAATACTGCCCTACAAACTGTTACCCCCACATCCACTACTTTATGGCTGAATGTTCTGTAATTCGAATAAAGCATCTAGACATTGTATGTGATGTAAAAGCCATCTAATTCATCCACATCCCTCTCCCTGAAAACCCATAACTTCCAATTATCATTTCCTGATCATTAAAGAAATACTCCAAGCACCATAACCACCTCCCATTGTAAGTAGCCAACAGTTTACAACGGCTCCCCACCTCCACCACCATCCAGTGCAGGGCTTCGCTTATTGGCTGAATGTGTTCAGCTGACGCTCTCAGCCAGTAGCAAGCCCTACAGTAATCATTTTAAAACAGTTTGTATACCAGCAATAGTACCATATTGCTGGTAGACATACTGTTTTAAAATGATTAGGGCATCAGGGCATTCTTGGCACTATAGATTCTACAGCGTGGGACTCCACTTAACACTTTGTCAATCTTTTGGATCTTGTGGATCTGTATCCGAAGCCCGATCCAAATCCAAGTATCCATTGGAACAACCTGAGCTATGTTTCTACTGAAGTCTACAAAGTTAAAAATCATCTCTCAGCATAGACTATAAATAACAGCGATCCAACC
The DNA here is from genome assembly GCF_036172605.1 of Pelobates fuscus. Taxonomy (NCBI): domain Eukaryota; kingdom Metazoa; phylum Chordata; class Amphibia; order Anura; family Pelobatidae; genus Pelobates; species Pelobates fuscus. Next base: position 2,441,182 of record NC_086319.1, on the reverse strand, counting down.
AATCATATCTCAGCATAGACTATAAATAACAGCGATCCAACCAATCATCTCTCAGCATAGACTATAAATAACAGCGATCCAACCAAGCATATATCAGCATAGACTATAAATAACAGCGATCCAACCAATCATCTCAGCATAGACTATAAATAACAGTGACCCAACCAATCATATCTCAGCATAGACTATAAATAACAGTGACCCAACCAATCATCTCAGCATAGACTATAAATAACAGTGATCCAACCAATCATATCTCAGCATAGACTATAAATAACAGCGATCCAACCAATCATCTCAGCATAGACTATAAATAACAGTGATCCAACCAATCATATCTCAGCATAGACTATAAATAACAGCGATCCAACCAATCATCTCTCAGCATGGACAATAAATAAAAGAGATCCAACCAATCATACCTCAGCATAGACTATAAATAACAGCGATACAAAATTAATCATCTCTCAGCATAGACTATAAATAACAGCGACCCCACCAATCATCTCTCTGCATAGGCTTTAAATAACAGCCATCCAACCAATCATCTCGCAGCACAGGTTATGAATAACAGCGATCCAACGAATCATCTCTCTGCATAGGCTATAAATAACAGCGATCCAACCAATCATCTGTCAGCATAGACTATAAATAACAGTGATACAGCCAATCACATCTGGGCACATACTATAAATAACAGCAATTAAACCAATAATTTCTCAGCATAGACTATAAATAACAGCGATACAACCAATTATCTCTCAGCATAGACTATAAATAACAGCGACCCCGCCAATCATCTCTCTGCATAGGCTTTAAATAACAGCCATCTGTCAAGGTTGAGCTCCACAACACACAAACTAAAGGATAAGAGAGGCAACCCCAGATAAACGTATTACCGGCCCTTAAAATGGCCAGGCTTAACGTGGAGAAGAAATACAAAATAGGAACGTCAGACAAGCCAAGGTCAGGGTTAGGGTTAGAGCAGGAAGCGTAATCGGAAAACAAAGCCAAAGGTCAAGGAAGCCAGATATAAGATTAACCAGAAGACAAGCCGAAGAACCAAAGAAACACAAGTTAACAGAACGCACTCTCGGGCTACAAGAAACCACGACAGGGCAAGGAAGTGATATAAGAAGGAGGTATAAATAAGGTTAGGTGATCTCTGATAGGTTAGGGATAGAATAGGGTAGAATATAAATTGTGTAATACCTGGGTGCTGCCCCTTTAACCCCTTAAGGACACATGACGTGTGACATGTCATGATTCCCTTTTATTCCAGAAGTTTGGTCCTTAAGGGGTTAAGCATTTCGGGACAAGCCGTGCACACCCCTGTACGAAACAGCGTGCGCACGCCCCCGGATGCGCGCGCGCACCTGAGCGCACGAAGCCGGCCAGAGGTCCGCACAGCCCGGCGGAGCAGGAAGGACAGCGGGACCGGAGCGGCGCGGGCCGCAAGGAGGTATGACACCATCCAACCAATTATCTCGCAGCACAGGTTATAAATAACAGCGATACAATGAATCATCTCTCTGCATAGGCTATAAATAATAGCAACCCACCAAACATCTCTCATCATAGACTATAATTAACAGCGATCCAAATAATTATCTCTTAGCATAGATTATAAATAACAGCGATGCAACCAATCATCTCTCAGCATAGACTATAAATAGCAGCAATCCAACCAATCATCTCTCAGCACAGACTATAAATAACAGCGATCCAACCAGTCATCTCTCAGCATAGATTATAAATAACAGCGACCCCACCAATCATCTCTCCGCATAGGCTATAAATAACAGCCATCCAACCAATCATCTCGCTGCACAGGTTATAAATAACAGCGATCCAACCAATCATCTCTCTGCATAGGCTATAAATAACAGCGATCCAACCAATCATCTCTCTGCATAGGCTATAAATAACAGGCATCCAACCAATCATCTCTCTGCATAGGCTATAAATAACAGCCATCCAACCAATCATCTCTCAGCATAGATTTTAATAATAGCGACCCCACCAATCATCTCTCCACATTGGCTATAAATAACAGCCATCCAACCAATCATCTCTCAGCACAGACTATAAATAACAGCAATCCAACCAATCATCTCTCAGCACAGACTATAAATAACAGCGATCCAACCAGTCATCTCTCAGCATAGATTATAAATAACAGCGACCCCACCAATCATCTCTCCGCATAGGCTATAAATAACAGCCATCCAACCAATCATCTCGCTGCACAGGTTATAAATAACAGCGATCCAACCAATCATCTCTCAGCAATAATTTCTTGTCTCGGGATCCCCTAGGGAGACAAGGACGAACTGTAGGACATCCATTACAAGTGATCTCTTTCATACAAAAACCAGAGGGGCAAACGCTACAATCTGGGTATGCAAACAGACTTATGGGGATACCTGAGGCGTTACCTACGAATTTGGGATACAAATGCAAACATTAATTTTATCTTACTGCACATGTTTTAAAGTGCACAAAAATGTATTGACTGTGGGTCCTGCTTGTCCCTTTACATTTATACACTTCCTGTTTATCGTGTCTCCACATCAAAAATGCTATGATCCTTGATATGCTGATACGCGAGACCTGCGAGTCTCTCTGCTATATGTCCGTTCAAAAAAATATTGAATAAAGACGATATTTAAAAAAATAGATCTGTGAATCGATTGCCATTTTTAGAAGCTGAGAGATCAGAGATCAAACCGGAGAAGCATACAAATGCCGAATAGGAAAATCCATGCGAATAGGTTTACACTCCTAGCAGTCAAACTGGAACAGCATACAATAAATCCTTCCCCAAGAATGAGACGACACTTCACTTTGAGGGTTAAAACAGGAACTCAAGATTTATTCACACAACCTCCTTTTAAGACATTCTCCCATGCAAGGGAGGGATCCACAACAATTAGTACCACAGCCAATAATGTACCAGTTACCTCCCACACATCTCCTCTTAGTGTGACACATAATCCCATTATTCCAGACACAAATTCCCTGGGTTTCTGGATGTACCCCTAAACATAGGGTTACCCCTTTAAATGTTACATTCCCTGGTAGCTCAGATCTGGATGAGACACATATCCAAAAATCACCCAGATCGGACCAGGGGTTCCGGAATTATGGAGGGTTAACGTTTTGACCGACCGCATGGCAAAAGTATCCGAAAATAGTTCCATGTACTTTGGCCCTGCGGTCGGTCACAGAAAAGGGAATGAAAACACGAATTGTGTAACGGACCGTTTTGCTCAAAAGGGGATAAAAATCGTTTAGGCGATAATCCCCTTTTTGCTAGACCAGCAGCTAGAGCAATCACCAATCTCCCGAATTCCAAACTGTACGAATTCACCAACTGCCGAACTGGAAACACACGAACCCTGGAATCAGCCGAACAGGAAAAGCATACAATCCGCTTACACTCCTGGCAGTCAGCATACAATCCAATTCCCCCAAAAACGAGACGTCACATCGGTTTGAGGGTCAAGCAGAATCTGTTTTACTGAGGGCTACCTGCCCAGTATTTATGCAGGTCTCCCACTTGGTGGACACTCCCCTAGGGGACCAGATGGAAGACTGAAACAGCAGACAGACATGTATCACTTTAGTACATACAGCCACAATACTTTCCCACAATGCATCCTGGCTTCCTCCTCTCTGTCCTGGAGATAATTAGAGAAATAATTCAATTATCTCCCAGGACAAAGGCAAAACTCCATTATACACGTGGGGACACAAAGACAGACTATCACTTTAAAATACAAAGACACATTTTATACATAAAACACAGACATGTAACATATCCCCAGATAGCTCAGGTCTGGGTGCACATTATTAGGTGAATGGCACCCAGACCACACGAATACAGTTTAAGTGCCATGGAGCCAAAGTCTTTAATTATACGAACAGGCTCCATGGCATGGCTATCTGGGTTAAAGCATTCACATAAAACATAAAATACCGAATTTCCCTGCATTCACCAAATCCATACGAATTAGAACCAGGGGCTGGAGGTTTAGCGGTGCCTGCACGTAAAAGTGTCCGATTTTGGTGCATGAAAGCCGGGCAGAAAAGCGCTGGCTGCCCGGGGAGCTCCAGAACACTGCCACCTAGCAGCCGCTAAGTGTAACAGCGGCCACCCAGTAACAAGCAATTAAGCTGCG
>NC_086319.1:2051998-2131998 GCF_036172605.1 Pelobates fuscus | reverse complement strand
ATAGTATTGCATTTTTATTTTTCTCTTTCAATGTTTGACCTTTCAGAATAGCGTTGCCTGCCTAGCTGATAAATTACAAAATTAACTGTTTGCCATACCTAGCTTTGTACAAGTTTAGGCTCATTGCCCACCTAGGTCACACCTCTCGGCTAAGCAATAACCTTTGGCTGACCAGCAAGTCAATTTAGAACCGCTAGAGCCAGCCTTCCTTACACACTAACATATACACACAAGCATCAACTGAGATGGACACAGACATACAAACGATACTCGGCTCAGAAATAGCAGGTAACAGGCATAAGTCGGGCGTTACTAACGTAACTACACAGGCTAGGTATATTAACCCAGCAGGCGACAGATCACAAATGGCTTACCCACTATACTTGGTACATACGAAGTGTAACATGAGGCAATCATATCTTACATACTAAAGATTGTTCTCTTCCTCCTTAACTTGCATGCCTGGGCACTTCACACTATTGCCTCCACTAGTTAGGCTAATTTAGTCTCTTTTAACTACGCTTACAACTTGTTCACTATACGATTCACTGTATTGTTACTTTAATTATTTAAAATTATCCAGCCATCACTCCCCATGCTATCAATGTGGGTCAGTAAACGGCGTAATTAGCATGTACCTGGAATCATTTTGAACGAATTTATATTTGTCAATATGATACCCTTTTTTTTGTATATATATCCGTGGTATTTTTATACACGTCTAAACTGCAACTAAAACTAGGGCATAAATAAAGCCCCTTTAAACATCCGATAGTTAAAATGACCTGTATACACTTTGTCAAACAAGGTAAACCAAAAGAAGGAATGGATTGCTGTATAATACAACATTAAGGTTTCCTCGAGAGCAGCGTGCTGTGATTGCAAACTGGACCAGGTCTTCCAGATATGTCTCAGTTGGTACAATATAAAATATTTTTGCTATATTTCTGAAATGTTTACTACTTACTATACTCAGCTAATCCTCTTATCAAACCTCCTATTGATACCGGAGAAACTGACGGAAGCCAAGCACAGAGAGATGGACACAGGTTTCTTCAGGAAGGAAGAGATTCTTTATTGGATCACCGATCGGGACTCAGAGGGACTAACGTCACCAAAATACAGCAAGTTCTGAGCCCCGGACAATAGTGCAGGCTCCTTATATAGGCACATAACTCCTCCCATATTAAGCTCCACCCGCACATTCTCTTGACCAATCAATACAAATAAGAATTGACTTCCTGTTTGACCGCATGGCCTGTCCAGCACAATGGAGGAGGGGAATACTACATCCTGTATTCTCGCACATGCTCCGTACACTACTGATCGTATCTTTGCCACATGCAACCAACCGACCGATACGTCAGCATATGCACGTACACATGCCACGTGGTAATCTCGGCCTACTAAATTTATTTTTAGCGAGATTCCGCCACATTCCCCCCTTTGATGCTTCTGATATTTTCACAATTACGGAGGCATCACTTAACCTTGGTTTGCATACACCTCAGGTTACCATGAACCAGACCAGACTTTTCTATGATGTGAATCCCTCAACACTCCTCTTCCTGCATTGGTTCTCCCTGATTTAAAGCCTCATATTTATATATGGCCATTATCTGTGCAGCTGCCTTCCTTTCTGCTATATTTTCTATCAGGCTCTGCACAGACCTAACTACTAAGGGTATAAGACACGGCAGGAGTAGACACAACATTAAAATCAGTAGGACTCCACCTACCACTGCCTTAAGCCCTCCAAACTGCTCATACCAGTTACCAAACCAACTACTTGGATTATACCCTTTCCATACCTGAGTAGGCACATGCGCTAGTTTAACCATATGTCTAGTAAGCTCAGCTATTGCTTGCCCTTCGTCATCTATTTGAAGACAGCAATTGCTCAGGTTAAACTTCCCACATACACCTCCCTCTACTGCCAATAGGTAATCCAAGGCTAATCTATTTTGGTACACTGCTGTCCTCATCCTGGTATTATGCTTCGCTAGAAGATTGAGCGCTTGTGAGGTTTCATTAGTAATTATCTCAACCACCGCCTGTAACCTTATAATGCGGTTGAGCATATATATTGGGGTCCTATACCCGAAAGCACCATCCTCTGCCCAAGTGGCTGCCCATAATAATCTATAATACGCTGGGGAGGCCATTCATCATCTTCCCAGGCGCCTATCTCTATGGGTCCTCTTTTCTTCCTATGATTCACATCATACACTTTAACTCCCAAAGTCTCACCTGTTTCAATAGGTAACAAGAAGAAGGATGGTTTGAGCATACCCAACACACATGCCCCTTCCCAGTCCTGTGGCAACTCCGAATAGGCCTTCTTACCACAGATCCAGTACAAATTTGCTGGGGCTTTCCAACTAGATGTGATAGATAAATCAAACCATACGTCCTTTAAATTGGCATATCTTGCAAACGGGTTAGATGGTTCTGAGACATTTGAAGCCGACCACCAAGTTGTATTCTTTGTATCATCATCATAAGCTTTTTGCCCTAGACAAGTTAGTTCTCCTACAGAAGTATTAATTATCATTCCTTTCCTTGCTATGCAAACATAACCTATGATGGAGGTTTTTAATCTCCACTCAGATTTACCTCTAACACTCATCTGATAATCGGCTTGTGTAGATATTAATTGTTCAACTGCCTCAGAACCGGACATTACCTCCTTTGCTTCCCAAGGCCATTGGTCTCCCATGTTAGTACCTCCACACACATAGCAGTTGGTTACATTAAGACTACCAGCAATACTCTCAGCTAAATCTATAAACAGGTTTTTAGCGTTATGGGGAATCTTATTATCTACACTCATCTCTTCATAAAAAGAATGGAATACCTGATGAGTTTGGGATGTTACAGTATCGGTCTCTATCCCTATAAACAATATTGTCCCAGGGTCTAAACCCGTCCCATATATTTGAAACCCAAATAAGTTACCATATCTGTCTAGGAATTGGTCAGGATTATTTATAAGAATATGGACTGGGTTACATTCCATACACTTACAGTATGGTTTAGTAGGCAACTTAGTAACAATCATATCCTGGTCTGCTGTCTGTCCCCAAGTTGCCCACCCCACACAAGACCAATATGGGCAATAATTATATTCCCTATCTGGGCATCTAGGACTTACATACTTATTTTTACTACTGGGACAAATATATTTATCGTTAGACCCATACGTTCTCTCCCACCTAAGATCCCCACATACATTCCACGGCTTTCTACCACTTGATATCACTTTACATGCATCAAATAGCAGAACACCCAAATTGTACGGGGTTGATACTCCAGATTGAAGCACCTAGGTTCTCCTACTCATAAATGGCATACACTATACTCTATATTTAGGTATCTACACCTAGACACATCACCTTTACACTCATATTGTGAATGCCAAATTAGGGTCTGGGAAATATGATTATCTGTTCTAGTAGTCTTAATGCAAACCTCACAGCTAGGAGTGTCGGTACCTCTACCTTCCTGAATATAAAAGGACATATAAATAAACATTATCATTAGCACATCTTTCGTCGGCTGCATCCTCAGTCTTCGTCCGTGCGATGGCACCTCAGCTTCCAGGAAGTAAGGGCTGCAGGGAATGGAGTTTTGCTGGTCTTCACAGGGGTCCCTTCGAGACTTTCCTGACTTTGTAATAACAAGTTGGTGAGCGGACAGGCGTTATTATGGCCGTCTAAACACTCACTTACCAATCTCTAAAACAACAATAATTGTAATCCACAAGGTTTCCTCGTCACTCCGACTGAGTCGTGCGCTTTAACCGGATCTTGCAGGGATTCTCTGGATCTGTTGTAGCTTGCCAAGAATCTACTGCTGCTGGTTTAACCCTGGAGTGATGAATCCACGGAGTCACTTCGGCCACTTTTATTGCTGTAGGGGTAGATAAAAGAACAACATAAGGACCCCTCCACTTAGGCCCTAACGGTATATTATTCCACTCTTTAATCCACACTTGGTCTCCTGGATGGTAACTATGAACAGGGGGATAAATATTCACTGGTAATCTATCTTGTACCCATTTCTGTACCTCCTCCATAGTTTTACCCAACTCTACAACCTGCTGCCGGGTAATTCCTTCTCCCAACTGACTCAAATCCCCCCTTAAGTTACCAAGCACGGGAGGTGGACGCCCATACATGATTTCAAAAGGAGAGAGACCCATCCTTCTGGTAGGTGTACTTCGAATACGCAACAGAGCTATAGGCAAAAGCACATTCCACTTAAGTTGGGTTTCCTGACACATTTTTGCCAACTGATTCTTAATAGTTCTATTCATTCTTTCTACTTTACCAGAACTCTGAGGTCTATATGCCGTATGAAGTCTCCACTTAATACCAAGCATATGAGTCAGTTGTTGTAGGCACTGATGAACAAAGGCTGGACCATTGTCCGATCCTATAGAGCAGGGTAGTCCATATCGGGGTATTATTTCTCGTAGCAGGAATCGCACAACTTCTCCTGCTTTCTCTGTACGAGTAGGACATGCTTCAACCCAGCCTGAATAGGTGCACACAACTACTAGTAGGTAGCGATGTCCACCAGATTTAGGCATAACTGTATAGTCAATTTGTAGATCGGACATAGGGAGTCCCCCCATATACTGAACTCCTGGTGGCTTTACTGGTCCTGGCCTTGCATTATTTTTAGCACATGTTACACATCTTCGTACAATGGCTTGAGTTAAGTTGGACAATCTTGGTATGTAGAAATGTTTTCTGAGAGATTCTTCTGTACTATCTCTTCCAGAATGTGTCCCGTTGTGATAATTTTGGACAATTTCTACCGCTAGTGATGCTGGAATAACTATTCTCCCATCTTCTAAATGATACCATTTGTTCTCTAGGTATTTTCCAGGTTCAGTCTTTAACCACTCTTCTTCTTGAGCTGTATAAACTGGAGTCCATTGAGACAGTGGAGTCGGTATAAGAGCAGCTATATGTTCTACATATTCCTGTCTTCCTGATTCAGCGGCACGCTTAGCTGCATTATCTGCAATCCGATTTCCTTTGGTTACATCACCATCGCCTCTCAGATGCGCTCGACAATGTATAATACCAACTTCTTTTGGTTCCCATACTGCTTCCAATAGTTGTAGTATTTCGGCTGCGTACTTGATTTCTTTGCCCTCTGAATTCAATAGTCCTCTTTCTTTATACAAAGCTCCGTGGGCATGAGTGGTTAAAAACGCATACTTGGAGTCCGTGTAGATGTTTACTCTTAAACCTTCAGCCAATTGTAACGCTCGTGTTAGTGCTATCAATTCTGCCTTTTGTGCTGATGTTCCTTTTGACAGTGGCCGAGCTTCTATCACCTTGTCTATCGTTGTTACTGCATATCCTGCATAGCGAATCCCTTCTTTCACATAACTACTGCCGTCTGTATAATATTGGACATCAGGGTTCTGGATGGGAAAGTCACGAAGATCTGGTCTACTTGAAAATACTTCATCCATCACCTCCAAACAATCGTGTTGACTTTCAGTAGGTTGTGGCAAAAGGGTAGCTGGATTTAAGGTATTGACAGTCTCTAAATGCACTCTTGGGTTTTCACACAACATTGCTTGATACTTGGTCATACGGCTGTTACTGAACCAATGATTGCCTTTGTAATCCAACAACGTCTGTACTGCATGGGGGACATAAAGTTCTTGACCCAGAGTGAGTTTATCGGCTTCAGCTACCAGCAGGGCGGCTGCAGCTACGGCTCTTAGACAAGGTGGAAGACCACTGGCCACTGCATCTAGTTGCTTAGACATATAGGCAACAGGTCTTTGCCATGATCCCAAGTACTGTGTCAATACTCCCACAGCCATTCTTCTTTGCTCGCGTACATATAAGTAGAATGGTCGTGTGTGATCAGGTAGACCTAATGCTGGGGCACTCATCAAAGCCTTCTTCACATCTTCAAATGCCTTTTGCTGTTCTGGGGTCCATAAGAAGGGGTCGTGTTCTGTACCCTTGATAGCTGCATACAGAGGTTCCGCCAATATCGCATAACTGGGAATCCATATCCTACAGAAGCCTGCTGCCCCCAAGAATTCTCGCACTTGTCTTCTATTCTTGGGTATTGGTATTTGGCACACAGCTTCTTTTCTCTCTGGCCCCATTATTCTTTGACCTTCAGAGATATGGAATCCCAGATATTTGACAGTCGGCAGACACAACTGAGCCTTCTTCCTAGACACCTTGTATCCTGCCTTCCAGAGAATGTGTAGTAGATTGTGTGTTGCTTGCTGACATATTTCCCTTGTAACTGCGGCTATCAACAAATCATCTACATATTGTAATAGTACACACTCTCCTGGGATGGACTTGAAATCCAGTAAGTCTTGACTTAAAGCTGAACCAAATAGGGTAGGTGAATTTTTAAACCCTTGGGGCAGTCTTGTCCAAGTCATCTGGCGTTTCGAGCCCGTTACAGCATTTTCCCATTGGAAAGCGAAGATACACTGGCTTTCTGCAGCAATTCGGAGGCAAAAGAAGGCATCTTTGAGGTCTAAGACTGTAAAATAAGTAGCCCCGCCCAGAATTAAAGCAAGCAGGTTATACGGATTGGGCACAACTGGGTGTATACTTACAACCGCATCATTGACTGCTCTCAAGTCCTGCACAGGGCGATACTCATCTGTACCGGGCTTTTGAACAGGCAGCAATGGGGTGTTCCGGGGGAAGTACAGAATTTTAGGATACCATACCGTATGAACTTATCCAGATAAGATTGAATATTCTTCTTAGCCTTCTGCGGGATATGATATTGCCGTAGGCTCACTGGATAAACCCCAAGTTTTAGTTCAATTCGAATGGGTGGAATATTGCGGGCCAGTCCTGGTGGGTTGTGCTCTGCCCAAACTCCTGGTATGTTGAATAAGGATTCATCACTCTTAGGGTTTTGGCTAGTCAACGCTGTATAAAGTCGCCACTCTTCTTCCTTTGGTACGGATAATGTCATAATACCTGAAGGTCCATTCAACTTTAAGGATGTTGTCCCATTTGGTAGGAACGTTATCTGCGCTTGTAGTTTTGATAGCAAATCACGTCCTAGCAATTGGACTGGACATTCAGGCATATAAAGGAATTGATGTTTCACTACGTGGCCTCCCAATGCACATTGTCGACTTTTAAGAACCGGTTTTGCAGCACTTCTTCCAGTTGCTCCTATTACGGTGATAGTTCTTCCAGATGGAGGAGCAACCAGGTCAGTCACCATCGAATGTTCAGCACCAGTATCAATCATGAATGCACTCCTTTTTCCCCCCTATTGATACTTCGACCATAGGCTCCGCTCGGCCAAGGGGGATGGAGCCCGGTCGGTATCAATAGTCATCCATGACCGTGTCAGCCAATCCTACAAAGTCCCTGTCTTCTCTATCGCGGGACCTTTGCGCTGCGGGATAATATCTGTCTTCCCTAACACTACCTCTGTCATTACCATTACTCCCTCTTGGACCTCCTCTACCTCTCGCTCTACCTCTAAAGTTTCCATATCCTGCCCTGGGTGGGTCTCTCTCGTACTGCTCTCTTTTTGGACACTCGCTTCTCCAATGCCCTTCTTCTCTTCAGTATGCGCACTGATTCCTACTCAGGGGTTCCCTATTCCACTTACTATCGCCTCTATCCGGGCCCCGTCTATCTCCGCCTGTGATCGCTACCGCTAGCATATCCACCTTTTTACGCATCTTGCGCTCTTCCTCTTTCTTACTCTCTGATTCCCTATTCATGTAAACCTTATAAGCTACCTCCATTAGTTGGGTGATAGACATTCCTACAAACCCTTCTAACTTTTGTAGCTTACGCTTAATATCCCCGTAGGCTTGGCTGACAAAGGCAGAGTTTACCATTCGGGAATTCTCAGGGGCTTCCGGATTAAAGGGGGTATACAAGCGGTATGCCTCCAATAATCGGTCATAAAAGACACTGGGCGGTTCATCACTTTTCTGTAACACCTCAGCCGTCTTAGACATATTTATGGCTTTCTTCCCTCCGGCTTTCATGCCAGCAATTATAGCGTCTCTATAGGCTTTTAAATGAACCATATCTGCGCCATTAACATCCCATTCGGGATCAGCGTTAGGATAATGGGCTGTGGCCCATGCTGCTGGATTAGCTTGGTTTAAGGTACGGGCTTCTTCTTCCAGCGCTTTAATGGCCGCTTGGTTTATCCTAGTCCTCTCCTCGTTGTTAAATAATGTCATTAGTAATTGCTGGCAATCAGCCCAAGTAGGATTATGCGTCTGGACTATTGAGGTGAACAGGTCGGTCATGGCTTGTGGTTTATCAGTGTACGAGGAATTATGGGTTTTCCAATTTAAGAGATCGGTAGTTGTGAATGGAACGTATACGAAGACTGAGTCAGCATGCACCATTTGACCTTCATCATTAAGGTATGCTGCACCGGGAGTCAAACGAAGTGGCATTTGATAATGTCTAGGTTTTAGGGTACCAGTCAGTTGTCGGGTTAGTATAGGGTCTCGTTGAGGTGCGTCGATTAGGGGTTCCAGTCGAGGGGTAGTAAGGCATGGGGATGTGGAAGCTTTATTGTGGGGAAGGTCGGTGAATAAAATATTCCGAGCCGGGCTAGAGGAAGCCTGACCGGAAGCTTGATATGGCGCCAAATCAGGATATGTGGTTTTAACGGGGATTGGTACCGGAAGGGGAGGTTTAGCAATGAGGGGATGGATTCTGAACTAGAGGAGGAAGTAGATGGGGACAACGGGGAAAGGGGTGTAGTGCTTCCTGTATCACTTCCTCTTCCTCTTGAGGAGGAGTAAGGGGGAGGCATAAGGATTTCGGACTCAGGGGGCGTGTCCAAAATGGGCGTAACCATGGCCCTAGTGGACAAACGAGTCCTGGCCACCATGAGGCGACATTGCTCCTCGTGGCATACTCGGATCCATCTTGGCGAGTCATTTACGGCCTGCCTCCAACAATCAATGTATGGAAACTGTCCGTAAAGTTCAGGCCTACCTGATACAGCCACGTGTACACGCTGTACCAGATTTGGATCTAAACTGCCACGTGGCGGCCATGCGGCAACCAAAGTAGGCCATTCCCTAGTGCATAATGTAATTAAACGTACAGAAGACATTTTAACCCCTAAATCACATTTTGTAAATCCCTTTTTAAAATTCTTTAACATGCATCCTAAGGGATCCAAAATCGTCGAGTCCGACGCGCCCATACTTAGCAATGGAGCGTCGTTTCCAACGAATACTATACATGCACTCTATTCAACGGTCACACCCGTTCCCTCTGCAACAGCACCACGTGGTACAGTTACCAAGTGAAACGTACACAATAAAAACACTCAGGGAATTCCCGTACACTCACAGCTGTTACACCAGTCACTATGTAACTAATACTATGCCCTTTGGCGAAACTATACAGTCACCCACGCTATAATTCCCTACATATGAATTACCCATCTATAACATACCCCAGTAACATCGTCTTTACAAACAGTAGTTACAGTACGGTTAGCATAGGTCAAAGTACAATTTAAGGTCACAGTACAATTAATAGTGGTTATGGTGTTAGACATGCAATAGACGACAAGTATTAGTATTCATATACAGTGTCAGTAAATATACAGGGTTATGGTACCGTGCACTATAATACAGCTACACACTATTAACACTCTCGCTAGATGGCAGAGCTCACGCTATCTAACAAGATATACACGCTACTAAACAATCTTTAACACATATACAATTCCCAACTAATCTATTGGCCAGTACCTTGATGGACTACCTAAAACTATCTACATCCGTTTTGGTTAGCCACACTGCCCAAGCACCACTTATAGCGAACTAGAGGGCGGAATTTACAACAGAACCCTCTTAGTCTATCTACTCTATCAAAAGTCTAGTAGGTTCCAAATTTACACGCCTTCCCACTTAGCCAAGATAGGTTGAGAGCTAGCGGACCGAATTTACACAGACGCCGCTTAGTCTCCCGGTCCCTCCGACCTAGCGAACAAAATGTACACCCTAGAACGCTAGTCTAGACAAGACACCGTTGTCCGGCTAGGGCTATTTACACAGAACCCCGCCTGACTCCAAACCAAATTAAACGGTCTTACTAAAGAGCGTTCAATTGAGCGGTGCGCCTTCGCTCCTTCCCTCCACTGGAGGGGGCAGATTCCAAATAACCCCTTATGGGCCTACCGCACAATCGGTATACCCCTAGTGGGTCCGCCGTCTAAAACAGTGGTCGTCTTACCTCCTCGTTCCTGAACCTGAGTTCACACTCATCGACGGGGACACCCCAGCACTTACTACGTAGAGGCCGATGATCTCCTGGACAACAGACCAGTGGCGCCGAGACGAAGGGAGGTCCACGCAGAAGTTCAGGGGTGCAGCCGTAGAGAACGTGGGCAAAGATAGACCATCTCACGCCTCTGCTTCTCATCTACCGTTGAACGATGAGCTTCCCGGCCAATGCACCAAATGATACCGGAGAAACTGACGGAAGCCAAGCACAGAGAGATGGACACAGGTTTCTTCAGGAAGGAAGAGATTCTTTATTCGGTTCACCGATCGGGACTCAGAGGGACTAGTGTCACCAAAATACAACAAGTTCTGAGCCCCGGACAATAGTGCAGGCTCCTTATATAGGCACATAACTCCTCCCATATTAAGCTCCACCCGCACATTCTCATAACCAATCAAAACGAACAAGAACTAACTTCCTGCTTGACCGCATGGCTTGTCCAGCACAATGGAGGAGGGGAATACTACATCCTGTATTCTCGCACATGCTCCGTACACTACTGATCGTATCTTTGCCACGTGCAACCAACCGACCGATACGTCAGCATATGCACGTACACATGCCACGTGGTAATCTCGGCCTACTAAATTTATTTTTACCGAGATTCCACCACACTATGTTAAGGATCCTAGGCGACGTTAATGCTGGTGTAAACGTTAATAGTTAATAATTAATCTCACGTGAGACTAAGCTTGAATTATCTTACTCTATAGTTTAAAACCACATCTCCTGTTTTTGACATAACTGTTGCAACTCTGATATCAATATAAAAAATGTGCTGTCAAATCATATGCCATGTCAATTCCACTGTACCTGACTGACCTGCTATTGCTGTTATGGCATAGTAAGGCAAGATGTTACCTGTTTTAACATGCACACAAAAAATAAAGAATTATAATTAAAAACAATAATCATGTATCAGTGTACAATACATAAATAAACATATCCTATACAAACCCCCCCCCCTCCCTGTGTCCTTAAATAGGGCTAATCCCTAGAGTCCATTGGTGGATCCAGTGGGTGTGTAAATCCTTCCTGTTCCTGGTTGGAGGAGTAATCTCACGGTGGCAGCTGTTTTCCATCCTTTAATTTCGTAATTCGCACTTTTTTCGGCAAATGCCGAGAGTAATCATATTTTTCCAAAACCGGAAGTGACGTCACGGTAACTTCCGCGTTCCACATGTGTTCCACCAGTGACGTCTCCATAGCAACCAAACGTGATCGAGCTATTTAAAAATCACCTGAAACTAGGGAAGATAGAAACCTCCATTCTACTAAAGAAAAATATTATTAGACATATACAATATAATTAGCCATTATTCACATCTTTAATGCATAGAGTATCATCCTCCTCAACCATCCTGTCATTAAATATAATAATATCATTAAAAAATAATAATAACATTAATCCTTATATTTTACCCAATATGCATGATACCTCAATGTGCTATAAGTCAAAAGACTTAATATTATAAAGTGATGAAATTCCTCCTATAGATCATTATAAAGTGTTTTTTTTTTCAATATATAACTTTATTCAAACTTAGTGAAAATAGACATCACAGTTAATCCATCACCAACATTAATTGATCTTCAGTATATCACATCTTATTTGTGTTATTATATAAATCTTTTAAAGAAGCCTATTTGGTACCTTACCTTATTTAGTGAATCTCCCACATTTGAAGCTGTGCTTTAATTGTATTTTTGTGATTTAGGTCATGCAAGACAGAGAATCATAACATATAAGGTAAGAAAAATAAAAAATTAAATAATATATATAGTTACTTAAAATTAAATATATATATAAATCCTCTATATAGATAGGGATTAACCTTCAACTGTAGAAAAAAACCCAAATTGGGGACAAAACACACATATCTATTATATTCCATTCTAAGACTTATTTAGGCCATATTAATCCAAAAAACACATTAAGTCGATATCTATATTTAGACCCTTAGGTGTAAGAGTCTGTAATTTATGTATCCAGAAAGTCTCCCTTTGGGCTAGTCTTTGGACTCTATTACCCCCACGCCAAAAAGGGGGAACTCGTTCTATTCCCCAGCATCTGAAGTCCTTGAATGAAAAAAAGGGACATGATATACAATGGGTTGGGACTGAATGTGTCATCAGTCCCTTTCTGATATTGTTAAGATGTTCTAATAGGCGAACCTTCAAAATCCTCTTAGTCCGTCCCACATATTGCATGCCACACGGACATTGCAGCAAATATACTACAAAGTCCGTGTGGCAATTGATATTGTCCCTAAGTGTAAAACTTTCCCCCGTAGTAGAGCTGAAAAATATATGTGTATTTTTAATAGATACCGTGGTACAGGCTTTGCAAGTACCACAGCCTCGAAATGAACCTGTTTGAGCAGAGGTAGGGATTGATGCTGGTTTAATGGCATAACTAGGTGCCAACATATCCTTCAAATTTTTATTTCTTTTGTAAATCACCACGGGATTATCCGATAGGTGTGCCCCCAAAACGGGGTCTTGCAACAGAATAGGCCAAGAACTTTGAAGACTCTTCTTAATTTTGTTATAATCAGTGGTGTAATGGGTGATAAAAGCTGAACGAAAATTATCCCTAGTTCCCGGAATAGATGGTCTATTCTCCAAAATGTCTTTCTTTCTATATCACCAATACGACAGATCTCTTTCTCTAGTCTCTTTCCATTATATCCCCTGTCCATAAGCTTCCTCTTTATATGTGATGATTGGGCAAATAAATCTTGTTTGTCTGAGCAATTCCGCCTAAGGAGGGTAAACTGACTCTTAGCTATACCCTTGAGCCAGGGTTCATAATGCCCACTCCTGCGATGAACGAACCCATTCCCATCAGTTGGTTTAAAGAAACATTTACTCTTTTTCCGTCTCAGATCATGAGACAAACATAGATCAAGAAAATTGATCTCATTTTTATTCCAAATAGGGGTGAAAACCAGATTGTACTCATTGTCATTCAAGAAATTAATATACTCATAAAACAAAACAGAAGACCCTTTCCAAAAAATAATAATGTCATCAATATAACACCGCCATAGGACCAAGTTCGTCCTCTAGCCATGCCCAGACCAAACAAACAACTCCTCCCATCTCCTCATGTGCACAGACTCACAGGCCAGGTGAGTTCTTCCCTGACCACCTTGGCCTGTGTTTAATTGCAAGGGTGAGCATATCTCTGCATACTGGACTCCCACCCAGGTAAGCCGTGTCTATCTGTCTATCTATCTGTCTGACTATCTATCATCTGTCTGTCTATCTATCTATCTATCTATCTATCTGCCTGCCTGTCTGTCTGTCTGTCTGTCTGTCTGTCTGTCTATCTATCTATCTATTGAAACAACGAAATATGACCCAAACAAAACAAACAATGGACAAACTTTTTTTCCTGATTTGGAGTTCTGCCTGTGGGATATAAATAGAGATGATTGATTGATGGTTGGGGACAGTCAATAAATCATTTTATTCACAAATCAAGTGAGAAATGACCAATAGAAGGAAAAAGGAGGAGAAGAAAAAAATATATTTATATTGATATATATTTTTATATTATTTATTTGTTTATTTAAAAAATATTTTATCAGGAAGAATACATTGAGATTTCTCTAGTTTTCATGTACGTACTGGATCCACAAAAATTGCATTGATACAATATGGTATAATATAATATTAACCCCTTAAGGACCGAGGACGGTTCAGGACCGTCATCGGCATTTTTGCATTGCCGACCGAGGACGGTCCTGAACCGTCCTAACCGTCCAATGTACTTACCCGATCGCCGTCGTTCCCCCGGCGGTGATCGGCGGTGCTCCCGGTGTGGGGAGACTGCCTGCAGCCCAGACAGTCTCCCCATGGCGGATTAGGACCCCTGGGGCCATGTGATCGCCCAACAGGGCGACCACATGGTCACAATAGGTGTCCATGTCTCTGCCTGCAGGGGGACTGTCTGTGCTGACAGGCAGTCTCCCTGCTTAGTGTAAAATCATAAAAATAAATAAAGTTTAAAGTTAATAAATAAAAATTATAATTATATATGTGTGTATATATATATGATATATAGACGTATATTATATATATATAATATACGTCTAAATATCATATATATAATGTCATACTAAGTGTATTTTTATATTAATATGTACATATATTAATATAAAAATACACTTATAATTAAATTACACACGTATATATATAATATATATAATAACTATATATATTGTGTATATATTATTATAAACTACAAATAATAAGTAATTTAAATTAAACTAAAAAAATTTAAAATAATAATAAAAATTTTAAAAAAAATTATATATCTATACAAAATTTTATTCTAACTGTATTTTGATATTAATATATATATATTTATATCAAAATACACTTAGAATGAAATTGTATATATATATCTATGTCTATATAAATAAATAAAAAGAATACGAGCTATTCATATGTCCATATACAAAATTACATAAATAATTATATAAATATACACGTAGACTTCAAATATATAAATATGCATATATATTTAAATTCTACGTGCGTATTTATGTAATATTTTTACATAATTAAGTTATTTTATTGATTGCAATTTAAGGGACCTGCCTGCCAACCCAGGCCGAGAGTACAGAGAATTTAATTTGCTATCACTGTATTTTACCCTGTAACGTTCTACGACACCCTAAAACCTGTACATGGGGGGTACTGTTTTACTCGGGAGACTTCGCTGAACACAAATATTAGTGATTCAAAACAGTAAAACATATCACAGCGATGATATTGTCAGTGAAAGTGACTTTTTTTTGCATTTTTCACACACAAACAGCACTTTTACTGATGATATAATTGTTGTGATACATTTTCCAGTTTTGAAACACTAATATTTGTGTTCAGCAAAGTCTCCTGAGTATAACAGTACCCCCCATGTACAGGTTTTATAGCGTTTTTGAAAGTTACAGGGTCAAATATATGGGTCATATTTTTACATTGAAAATGGCCAGGTTGGTTACGTTGCCTTTGAGAGCGTATGGTAGCCCAGGAATGAGAATTACCCCCATGATGGCATACCATTTGCAAAAGTAGACAACCCAAGGTATTGCAAATGGGGTATGTCCAGTCTTTTTTAGTAACCACTTAGTCACAAACACTGGCCAAAATTAGCGTTCAATTTAGTTTTTTACTTTTTTCACACACAAACAAATATGAACGCTAACTTTGGCCAGTGTTTGCGACTAAGTGGCTACTAAAAAAGTCTGGACATACCCCATATTGAATACCCTGGGTTGTCTACTTTAAAAAAAATATGTACATGTGGGGTGTTATTCAGCGATTTATGACAGATAATAGTGTTACAATGTCACTATTGATACATTTTAAAAATATAGGTTTTGAAACCTCAATATCCTACTTGTACCTATAGCCCTATAACATGCAAAAAAATAGCAAAAAGCATGTAAACACTGGGTATTTTTAAACTCAGGACAAAATTTTGAATCTATTTAGCAGTTTTTTTCATTCGCTTTTGTAGATGAGTAAAAGATTTTTTACATAAAAGTCAAAAAACATGTATTTTTTTAAATTTTTCATCATATTTTTTCATTTTTGAAAAATTAAATTACATGAGATTATATAAATAATGGTATGTAAAGAAAGCCCCTTTTGTCCTGAAAAAAACAATATATAATTTGTATAGGAACAGTAAATGAGAGAGCGGAAAATTACAGCTAAACACAACCACCACAAAAGTGTCAAAAAGATGCCTGGTCGCAAATGTACAACATCGCAAAAAAAGTCCGGTCCTTAAGGGGTTAAAAAAAACATAACAATATACAAACAATACACACACACACGTATATAAATATATACACACATTTAACACATAACTGGTAATAAATATAGCTATCCATGATTACATGTGCATTCTGTATTGCGGTATATTGCCATGGATCTCTTAAAAGACTTTAGATTGAATGAAGATTTTAGATCTGACTGTGCCCTAGAGGTTATTACATAATTGCGGTGCTCTGTAGGAAAATGAGGATCGGCCACTATATTTTTGTATAGCGGTCTGCTAAAATTTGTACTGGTACTGGATCGGAGGCTATAGGAAGTCCGAACAGCTGGGAGCTGGGGAGAGCATTCTACTCAGGTAGGGCGGGAGCTTCCCAGAAAAGCTCCTATGCACAAGGCTGGAAAGATGAAGAATGCGTCGGGATTCCAGCGACAGCCAGTTTAATTCTTTTAACATGTCACACTGGTGGGTAAAGTAATTACATTCTAGTACAAAGCAGCAGAATTAATTATATAATTTATTAAGGTGGCTTTGCGAGACAGGTGCGTACACTACATCCCCATAATCAATGACCGGCATTCGCGTCTGTTTCCTTACTGAAGGGCTTAGGCAGTATTTGTTTCTGTACAGGGCACCTAGTATTGGATAAAGTTTAGATCCAAGTTTTTCTATGTGGAGGCCAAAAGATAGATTGGGGTCTAACAACATCTCCAAGTATTTGAAAGAGCGGACTGTGGTCAGTGTGCTATTTGAATTTGTTTTGATAAATAGGTGGGAATTTGTGTAATTTAGATACTGTTCCAAAGATCATTGTGACAGTTTTGTCAGTGTTCAAGAACAGTTTGTTTTTTGCGATCCACTTTTCTACCTCTGTAAACTGGTCTTGGAGCACAGCCTCAAGCTGCGGTAGATCGGATTTGCTCGCATAGATTACTGTGTCGTCTGCGTACATGTGTACATTTGAGGATTTGCAGACATTAGGCAGATCATTTATAAATAATGAAAATAGTAGGGGGCCGAGAATGGAACCTTGGGGAACACCACGCGTGACTGGGAGAGGGAAGGAGTCGCTGTCAGATATGGACACATATTGTGAGCGATCCGATACATATGATTGAAACCAGGTTAGTGGACAATCACCAATACCTGAGTTTTTGAGTTTGTGCAGCAGAATGTCGTGGTCTTCCGTGTCAAAGGCCTTTGCAAAATCAAGGAAAATAGCTCCAGTTAGGTCTCCTTGTTCCATGCCAGTTTGGATGTCATTGCAAACTTTTAAGAGGGTAGTTGTAGTGGAGTGATTCTGGCGAAAGCCCGATTGATCAGGGGTCAGATTGTTGGTAATACTCAGATAGTTGTGTATGGACACATTTTTCTAAGATTTTTGACGATACCAGGGGCAATGATATTGGGCGACAGTTAGACTACTCTCGCAGTCTTCCAAAGTTTGGATATGTATCCAGACACCAAGGATTCGTTAATTAGGGTTGTGGTTTAGCAATTGCCGGCGCACTGAGCTTCAACAGCATTGCTGGTATTTGATCAGGTCCGGACTGGTTTTTCATTTTTAGATTATTAAGGGGTTTCTTAATGACACTAATAGGTACAGGTCTAAAAATGAATTTGTCTATATTGGGTCTTTGTAAATTCAGTGGGACCTGATCCACATTTGTAGTTTCAGGATGTGTTTGTCATTTATTAGCTTGGCAATCAGGGCAGTGGAGCATCCGACAAAATAATTGTTAAAGGCACTTGCTACATCTAAGGGAAGTTGCAGGGTTTAGTTATCCACTTTGACAGTAGAGGGAGTAATTTGTGGAGTAATTTATTTATGACTTTCCTAAAGTTTCTAGGGTTTGAGATGTTATTGTTCTGATTTTGATAGAAATATTGGGCCTTGGCCAATTTTGTTTGTTTTGTGTGTATATTTCACCATTGTCTATATGCACAGTGAGCGTTCATAGAACCAGTATGCTTGAACTTTGACCACAAAGAATCCCGAAACTGGTACATTTGGATGAGGTCAGCTGTGATCCAGATATATGTGCACCTTACGCAGCGGAGCATGCAAATTACAAATTTATAGGAGTTCAGACTGAAAGAATTCAACTGCACAGTCTAGATCATGGGAGGTTCTTGATGTCATTTAGAAAGGATTCAAGATTAATTTTTTTGAAGGACCTGGTGATTTTAACCTTGGGAGAGGGTTAAGTAGCCTTTTTCTTTTTGCACACGCAGTAGACTAAACAGTGATCACTGAAACTGTTTGGGAGAACACCGGCCTCCTGGATTCTATCAGGAGAAGTGGAGGGAATCCAATCGAGCAGGGTATGGTTATGACTTTTAATGTTTATGCGGTTTATGTTTATGCGGCTATGTCAGACAAGGAATGCACTGGGGAACTAGGTGGGCGGCAGGGCCGGCGCTACCATAAGGCGGCACAAGCAGCCGCCTTAGGGCGCAGCGGCCAGGGGGGCGCAAAGTTCGGGTGACCTGCAGGGAGGAGGAGCACCCAGCTCTTTCCTCCCTCTGGTCATTCTGAGCCCACAGGGATACAGCAAAATTTCCCAGTGGGTCTATATGACCTGGGGATGGCACTTACTGCTGGCTTTTAGAAATCTTGCTGCTGCGAGATGTTGGATGAGGGAGGAGCGCCAGCAGCCTGTCGCTCCTCGCAGTGCACAGAGCTAAGGCTGCTGGGATATATGATGTCATATCCAGCAGCCTTAGCTCTATGAATAGCTGTAATGAAGCATCAGGCTGCCTTACTCATCAAAGTACCATGGCAGCTGCTACCTAACGACAGTAAGTCAGTCAGAGTGAGTGTGTGTGTGACAGTAAATGTGCTCATGCCTGTGTGTATCAGTTAGTGTGTTTCTGTGTCAGACTATATGTTAATGATGAGTGTATGTTTGTGTATATCAGTGTGTTTGTGTGTGAGACTGTGTATCAGTGATGAGTGTGTGTGTCAGTGTCTGTTTGTGTGTGTCACTGTGCTTGTGTGTCAGATTGTTTGTCAATGATTGTGTGCTTGTTTAAGTATTAGACTGTGTCAATGATGAGTGTGTGTCAGGTTGTTTGTCAATGATTGTGTGCTTGTTTATGTATTAGACTGTGTCAATGATGAGGGTGTGTCAGATTGTTTGTCAATGATTGTGTGCTTGTTTATGTATTAGACTGTGTCAATGATGAGTGTGTGTCAGATTGTGTGTTTGTGTGGCACACTGTGTGTCAATGAGTGTATCCATTTGTGTGCTTTAATGTGTGTCAGTGATGAGTGTGTGTTGGTACGTGTGCGTTTATGTCAGTGTCAATGTGATTGTGTTTTTGTGTCCATGTGTCTTTAATACATCAAGTTTCAAGAAAAACAAGAACAAGTATATTAACATTTGTGTAATATATTAACATATTTAGTATTAGCATATATTGATATGTATATATTTTATGTTTATAATATATACAAATATTAATATAATACATATACATACGAGGAACACTCAAACGTTAAAAGCCACTATATGGTTTTAACGTTTGGGGAATTCCTTAACCCCAGTAGGTGCCAGGCCCTCCCCCCAAAATATCTGACATTGAGTCTTCTTTTACTGCTGAACCCTGCTCAATCCCTGGGAGACTGTCAGTGTCAACAGAGTCCCTTCCGTTCTTGGTGAAATTGGCACACTCTCTGCAATTACTGCAAATGCACTAAGGGGGAAGGGTAAAGAAAGACACAGGCAAAGACACAATTTTTGGGGGGCGCCAAAATACATTTTCGCCTGTGTATTCATAAATCCTTGCACCGGCCCTGGTGGGCGGTAAATTCCTGCAACAATGATTGATTGCACAGGATCTCAATTGTGCCAGAAAGGAAATCAAAGGTGGCAGGAGGGCTAAAGTTTTGTAAGGGAATTGCCAACATAAATAACAATGCCTCCTGCTCTCCTTGCTCTGTCATATAAACATATTATTTATGAAAACATACTATCTATATAAACATACTGTTACGGACCGTTTCAGCATAAAAGGGAAAAAATCCGTTTAGGCGATAATCCCCTTTTCACAAAAAGGCACAGCTACTGTAAAAGCACCAAAACTCACGAATTCGGATATAAATGAATGCACCAAACTCCCGAACTGCATACAAGGGAATAAGGTAGCACTCCAGCTGGAACCTCACGAATAGCTGCTAGCAGACGAACAGGAAAAGCAGACATCAGCTTACACTCCTAGCAGTCAATCTCCAACAGCATACAGTGAATCCCCCCAAGAACGAGACAAGGCTCCGTGTTGAAGGTCAAGCAGTGGTCTGTTTATTCAGGGCTACCTGCCCCTGTATTTATGCAGGTCTCCCACCTGGTGGACACTCCCCTAGGGGACCAGATGGAAGACTGAAACAGCAGACAGACATGTATCATTTTCGTACACACAGCCACAATACTTTCCCACCATGCATCTTGGTTTCCTCCTCCCTGCCCTGGAGATAATTAATGAAGTAATTCAATTATCTCCTAGGACAAAGGCCAGACTCCATTATGCACATGGTGACACAGAAACAGACTATCACTTTAAAATACATACAGACACATTTTATACACAGAACATAGACAGGTAACATATCCCCAGATAGCTCAGGTCTGGGTGCACATTATTAGGTGAATGGCACCCAGATCACACAAATACATTTTAATTGCCATGGAGCCAAAGTCTTTAATTATACGAACAGGCTCCATGGCAGGCTATCTGGGTTACTACAGTTCACATAGATTGTGATAGAAATTCAAAGTCCCGAATAAGAACCAGGGGGCTGGAGGCTCAGCGGTGCCTGCACGCAAAAGTGTCCGCTTATAGTGCAGGAAAGCCGGGCAGGCAAGCGCTGGCTGCCCGGGGAGCTCCAGAACACCGCCATCGTGTGGCGGCTAGGTGTAAACGCGACCACCCAGTAACAATCAATTAAGCTGCGGTCAACCGCAGCTACTGGGTGGTCAATTGCCGGCACACGCTTGTTAAGCCGCGGTTAACCGCGGCTTCAGGGAAGTCAATAGGAGGCACACGCCAGCTTCTGGGTGGCCCCTTAACAACGCCGGCCGGCTTCCCACGGCTCTGGGGAGGCTGAAAAGAAGCTGATTGTTCGGTAGATAGAACGGCTGTGTAGAAAGGGAAAAATAAACCTTTCTGCACAGTAAAATTAACACTTTAGCTGCCGGTCCATAGTCCAGAGGCAGCAGGCGGGCAACCAGGCTCCTCCAATACAATGTGGCGAGATTGGTTCCGTCACACATACTATCTATATAAACATAATATCTATATATAAACATACTTTCTATATAAACATACTATATATATAAACATTCTATATCTATATAAACATACTATCTACCGTGTATAAACATACTATCTATATAAACACACTATCTATATAAACATACTATCTATATATACATACTATCTATATATACATACTATCTATATAAATATACTATCTCTATATAAACATACTATCTATATAAACATACTATCTATATATAAACACACTATCTATATAAACATACTAACTATATAAACATACTATCTATATATATACATACTATCTATATACACATACTATCTATATAAACATACTATCTATATAAACATACTATCTATATATAAACATACTATCTATATAAACATACTATCTATATAAACATAATATCTATATATAAACATACTTTCTATATAAACATACTATATATATAAACATACTATCTATATAAACATTCTATATCTATATAAACATACTATCTACCGTGTATAAACATACTATCTATATAAACACACTATCTATATAAACATACTATCTATATAAACATACTATCTCTATATAAACATACTATCTATATAAATATACTATCTATATAAATATACTATCTCTATATAAACATACTATCTATATAAACATACTATCTATATAAACATACTATCTACATATAAACACACTATCTATATAAACATACTAACTATATAAACATACTATCTATCTATATATAAACATACTATCTATATAAACATACTATCTATATAAACATACTATCTATATATAAACATACTATCTATATAAACATACTATCTATATACACATACTATCTATATAAACATACTATCTATATATAAACATACTATCTATCTATATAAACATACTATCTCTTTATAAACATACTATCTATATATATATATAAACATACTATCTATATAAACATACTATTTATATATAAACATACTATCTATATATATATATACTATCTATATAAACATACTATCTATATATAAACATACTATCTATATATACATACTATCTATATAAACATACTATCTATATATAAACATACTATCTATATACACATACTATCTATATACACATACTATCTATATAAACATACTATCTATATATAAACATACTATCTATCTATATAAACATACTATCTATATATAAACATACTATCTATATATACATACTATCTATATAAACATACTATCTATATAAACATACCATCTATATATAAACATACTATCTCTTTATAAACATACTATCTATATATAAACATACTATCTATATAAACATACTATCTATATATAAACATACTATCTATATATACATACTATCTATATAAACATACTATCTATATATAAACATACTATCTATCTATATAAACATACTATCTCTTTATAAACATACTATCTATATATAAACATACTATCTATATATACATACTATCTATATAAACATACTATCTATATATAAACATACTATCTATATATACATACTATCTATATAAATATACTATCTATATAAATATACTATCTCTATATAAACATACTATCTATATAAACATACTATCTACATATAAACACACTATCTATATAAACATACTAACTATATAAACATACTATCTATCTATATATAAACATACTATCTATATAAACATACTATCTATATATATAAACATACTATCTATATAAACATAATATCTATATATAAACATACTAACTATATAAACATACTATCTATATAAACATACTATCTATATATAAACATACTAACTATATAAACATACTATCTATATAAACATACTATCTATATACACATACTATCTATATAAACATACTATCTATATATAAACATACTATCTATCTATATAAACATACTATCTCTTTATAAACATACTATCTATATATAAACATACTATCTATATATACATACTATCTATATAAACATACTATCTATATATAAACATACTGACTATCTATATAAACATACTATCTCTTTATAAACATACTATCTATATATAAACATACTATCTATATATACATACTATCTATATAAACATACTATCTATATATAAACATACTATCTCTTTATAAACATACTATCTATATATAAACATACTATCTATATATACATACTATCTATATAAACATACTATCTATATATAAACATACTATCTATATATACATACTATCTATATAAATATACTATCTATATAAATATACTATCTCTATATAAACATACTATCTATATAAACATACTATCTACATATAAACACACTATCTATATAAACATACTAACTATATAAACATACTATCTATCTATATATAAACATACTATCTATATAAACATACTATCTATATATAAACATACTATCTATATAAACATACTATCTATATATAAACACACTAACTATATAAACATACTATCTATATAAACATACTATCTATATAAACATACTATCTATATATAAACATACTAACTATATAAACATACTATCTATATATAAACATACTATCTATATAAACATACTATCTATATACACATACTATCTATATAAACATACTATCTATATATAAACATAATATCTATCTATATAAACATACTATCTCTTTATAAACATACTATCTATATATAAACATACTATCTATATAAACATACTATCTATATATAAACATACTATCTATATAAACATACTATCTATATATAAACATACTATCTATATAAACATACTATCTATATACACATACTATCTATATAAACATACTATCTATATATAAACATACTATCTATCTATATAAACATACTATCTCTTTATAAACATACTATCTATATATACATACTATCTATATAAACATACTATCTATATATAAACATACTATCTATATATACATTGTTACGGTACCGTCTTCCGAGCTCCAATCGTACGTATCGCCACTTACAGCCGAACAGCAATAGGACCTAAGCAGCATATAATCTCCATAAGCAGTCCTTAGTCACTAGAAATACCGGTTCCCCCAATAACGAGACCAAGCTCCATTATGAGGGTAAAACATGAACTGAGGACTGGTTCATCCAGCCTGCCTTTTATTTCAACTTGGGGATGACCGGACTTAGAAGAAATTGGGATGTCTGTTTGCCGGGATAACCCATCCGCATTCCCATTCTGCTTACCGGGTCGGTAGCTGATGGTGAAATTATAAGGCTGCAATGCCAAACTCCACCTCAGCAGCCTGCCATTGTCTCCCGAGACCCGGTTAAGCCAGACAAGGGGGTTGTGGTCTGTTATGAGAGAAAATTCTTGTCCGTATAAATAAGGGCTCAGTTTCTTCAGTGCCCAGACCAGGGCTAAACACTCTTTCTCCACTGCCGCATAACTCACTTCTCGGGGTAGTAACTTTCTGCTGAGATATGCGACAGGGTGCTCTCCTCCATCCTCCCCGACCTGGCTCAGCACAGCCCCCAGTCCATACATGGAAGCATCTGTGTGGACAAGAAAACGTTTGTTAGGGACTGGGGCAGCCAGGACAGGGGCATTCACAAGAGCCTGCTTCAGGGCCTGAAACGCGGCTTCACAAGCTGGAGACCACAGGGCCTGCCTAGGTAGGTTCTTTTTAGTCAGGTCAGTCAGGGGCTTGGCAATCGTGCTGTAGTCGGGGACAAAACGTTGATAATACCCTGCCGTCCCTAGGAAGGCTAGCACTTGGGTCTTGGTGATAGGTGTGGGCCAGTTAGCTACCGCCTCTACCTTAGCTGGTTCTGGTCGCTGGCTCCCACATCCTACCCTGTGACCCAAGTACTGCACTTCTGCCATGCCTAAATGGCACTTGTCCGGTTTCAGAGTCAGGCCGGCAGCCCGAATCTTGTCCAGCACTAACCCCACGTGTACTAGGTGGTCTTCCCAGGACTCACTGTAGACCGCGATGTCGTCCAGGTATGCACATGCAAATCCCTGGAAGCCATCGAGGAGCCTATCCACCATACGCTGGAAGGTAGCCGGAGCATTCTTCATCCCGAATGGCATAACCTTAAACTGGTATAGGCCAAACGGGGTGACGAATGCCGACTTGGGGATAGCATCCTCGGCCAGGGGGATCTGCCAGTAACCTTTACATAGGTCAATGATGGTCAGATAGCGTCCCCTGGCAATGCGGTCTAATAACTCGTCTACCCGGGGCATCGGGTAGGCGTCAGTGGTAGTCCGCTCGTTGAGCCGCCTGTAATCCACACAGAACCGGGTGGTCCCATCTTTCTTAGGCACTAGGACTACAGGCGAAGCCCAAGGACTATCCGAGAGCTCATAACCCCCAGCCGGGTCATCTCCTGTATCTCCTTCCGCATTCCTTCTCGGACTGCTTCAGGGATACGGTATGGGGGTTGTCGTAGGGGGTTCTGTCCGGGTGTCTCGACCTTGTGCACAGCTAGGGTAGTGTACCCGGGTTCTTGGGAGAACGTCGCCTGCTTCTCCCACAGAAGCTGTCTTGCCTGTACCTTCTCGGCCGGGTTTAGTCGGTCTCCTAGCTGCACAAGGCTAGTAAGGTCGGTCTGGGGATCCTTTTCTAACAGGTCAGGTAAGGGTAAGTTCTCTGGGTCGTCAGTAGCTGGGGCACAAACTGCCGCAACATCCTCTGGTCGCTCCTAAAACTCCTTGAGCATGTTCACATGAAAGGATCGCTGAACCCTTTCATCTGAACAGCTGGCTATAAGGTAGGTAGTATCACATACCTGAGCTAACACCTTATACGGGCCCTGCCAAGATGCTTGCATCTTGTTTGCCTTCACAGGTTTGAGCACTAGAACCTTCTGCCCAACCTGGAAGACCCGCTGTCGGGCACCCCGATCGTACCATCGCTTCTGTCTCCCCTGGGCTGCCCGGAGATTTTCCCTTACCATCAGGGATAGTTTCTCCATGCGGTCCCGGAGTTCCAGAACATATGGCACTATGGGGGTCCCTTCTTGCTCCGTCTCCCCCTCCCAGTGTCCTCTAATGAGATCTAGGGGTCCACGAACCCTTCTCCCATAGAGTAACTCAAAGGGGGAGAACCCAGTAGATTCCTGGGGCACCTCTCTGTATGCAAATAGCAGATGAGGCAGGAATCGCTCCCAGTCCCAGCAAGTGTCAGTAAAGGTCCTCAGCATCTGTTTGAGGGCGCCATTAAATCGCTCGCAGAGACCGTTAGTCTGTGGATGATATGGTGAACTAAGTAGCGGTTTAATGACGCACACCTTCCACAGCTGCTGGGTGAGCACAGCGGTAAACTGAGTTCCCTGATCAGAGAGGATCTCCTGAGGGAACCCGACCCTAGTAAAAATTTTAACCAGGGCATCAGCAACCGTCTCTGCCTCTATATTAGACAGCGCTACTGCCTCTGGGTAACGTGTGGCGTAGTCCACCACAGTAAGAATATATTTCTTACTGGATGGACTAGCCCTGGCCAGTGGACCCACAATGTCAACGGGTATGCGGGAAAAGGGTTCTCCAATGATAGGCATCGACTGAAGCCTAGCTTTTGGGTGATCTCCCCGCTTACTACCCGTTGACAGGTGTTGCACGTGCTACAATACATCCGCACATCTCGGTTAAAATTGGGCCAGAAAAAGTTTTGGGTGATTCTATGAGCTGTGCGGTGGGAACCTAGATGACCCGCTAACGGCACATCATGCCCAATCCGCAGAATCTCCTGCCGATACTTTGCAGGTACTACTAGTTGTCGTTTCTGCGGAGGGGTACTCGGTTTCTGGGACGGTTTCGGGATCCTGTACAGCCTATCCCCCACCCACTCGTAGTGTTCCCCATCTACTCCTTCTTCCCCAGCGTCGGCCCTGGCCCTGTACTTTGCTAATGTCGAGTCTTCCCTAGTTTCTTTCCCGTACATCTCTGGGGTATCCCAGCCTAACGGGGCCTGGTCTAAGGTACAAGTCGGGGTAGAGAGTCTTACCTGGGTCTCAGCAGCAGGTGGGCCGGCCTTGGCGGCACGGGTCTGGGCACGGGTCGTGACAGCGTCCACTGCAGCGGGACCCATGGGGGCGTAGGCCGAAACAAGGGGAGCCAAGTCATTGCCAAGGAGAACATCAGCGGGTAAATCCTTAATGACCCCCACATTCACGTGTCTAGCGCCCACTCCCCAATCCAAATGTACCCGGGCAACGGGTAGGCGAAATACTGCACCCCCGGCTACTCGTACTGCCACTGTATCCCCTGTATGTTGAGCTTCGGACACCAGGTGCTTCTGGAGCAAAGTCAGGGTTGCACCAGTGTCTCGTAGACCACTGACCTCCCTTCCATCGACCTTTACATTTTGTCGGTGGTGTTGTCAGTTATCCTGGTGGGCAGCCTGAACGGGGTCTGCCTCATGTAAGATGCCCCAGCATTCCTCTTCCCCTACACAGTGGGCTGCTGGGAGAGGTGGTCGGGGAGGGGCCCCTGCGGGTCTCCTCCAGGACTGGCTCTGGTTTGCAGTGTTCATCGGGCACTCCGGTCGTTTGTGCCCTATCTGATTGCACAGGTAGCACCGACTGGGTTGGGAGTACTCTCGGGAGTTAAACCGGGGTGGACGTTGGTACTGGGCAGACGGAGGGGGTGCGGACGGTCGATTCATGGGAGGCTGATAAGTGGTAGCTGCTGGTTTGTATTCCACTCTGGCGGGAGCCTTGCTGATGGAATTGTCCAGTCTGCGGGCATCGGTATACTCATCTGCCAGGCGAGCTGCTTCATGTAGAGTGGAGGGTTTACGGTCCCTTACCCACTCTCTGACCCCTGCTGGCAATTTATCTAAGCAATGTTCCAATAAAAACATCTGCAGCACCTCTTCTCCTGACACCGCCTGGCATCCTGCCATCCAGTGGGCAGCTGTGCGATGTACCTTACATGCCCATTCAACGTATGAGTCCCCAGTGGTTTTAGCAGTGTCTCGGAACCTCCTCCGGTATGCCTCGGGTGTAACGGCATACCGGGAAAGTAAAGCTTCCCTGACGGTCACATAATCCCCGATCTCCTCATCAGGAATGGCCCGAAAAGCGTCGTTGGCCCGGCCGGATAACTTGCCAGACAGTATAGCAACCCAGCCTTCCAGGGGTACCTTGTGCAGGGCACATTGCCGCTCAAAATCAGCAAGGTACCCATCAATCTCTCCTTCTGTCTCACTGAAGGCTTTAAATGCTGCAAATGGCACTTTCTTTTTGTCCCCCGGGTTTGCTGTGACTGGGGCTGCTGCAGCACTGTTTTAGCGTAGCAGGTTGGCCTCCACAGCGGCTTGAACCTGGGTGATAATCTCTGCAGAGGGGTTGGGGCCATAATGGGCCAGCCTAATTCTTACCGCCCGGTCAAATCTTGCCTCCTCAGGGTTCTGTCGTCTGGGCTGGGTCCATTGGTTCCCTCTGCCGCTGGTACTCCATCCATTTCCAGCAATAAAGCAATAATGTCCCTCTTCTTGAGGTTACTGGCCTGTCCGCCTCTTTGTTCTAATAAGTCTTTTAGGGTAGCTCTTCTCAGGTTTTGGTATTGTAGTTCCATTTAATCCTGGTCGTAGTGGTCTCTTTGGGCACTGAGGATCATCCCGTCGCTTGCCACCAGTTGTTACGGTACCGTCTTCCGAGCTCCAATCGTACGTATCGCCACTTACAGCCGAACAGCAATAGGACCTAAGCAGCATATAATCTCCATAAGCAGTCCTTAGTCACTAGTAATACCGGTTCCCCCAATAACGAGACCAAGCTCCATTATGAGGGTAAAACATGAACTGAGGACTGGTTCATCCAGCCTGCCTTTTATTTCCATCTCACACATACAGGCCACACCCAGGGGGAGGCATAAAATAACCAATGGCATAGATGTTACATCCCACACATCCCCTCCCCTTGGTGTGACACATAATCCCATTATACATACAGTTTGAAATATACTTTTACACAACTTTCATAACTTTAACACCATACATCGTATTCACATAAAAATCACATATTCAGACTCAGCATACTTTAAACATAAACACTCTCAAAAATCATACCAATCCCTTCAGTAAATAAAAAGTTACACGGAAGTCCTTTTTTGACCGACCGCAAGCACCTTTTCTTGCCCAAAATAGTTCCCTGGATTCGGGCTGTGCAGTCGGTCACTTTCTGGCATAAAAACGGCTAAGTCCCGTTCGAAGTGTGGCCGGTACTTCGACTTTAGTCGAAGTGTCGAAGTGAAGTCGATAGTACGGGTCGGCGTGTTCGAAGTTAAAATGGCCGCCGCCACGTGGTCCTTTGTCCGATGCCGGCCACCTTGACGACTTCGGTAACTTCGGCACTTCGACAACTTCGGTAACTTCGGTACTTCGACAGCTTCGACTTTGTCCGAAGTGTCATTTACAAAAAAACGTACCCATCCTTCACATTATCTCCCAGGGACCATAAGCACTGAGCAAATCAGACGAACCCAGTATGTTTAGTCCAGACGGATGGGTCTGTCACATACATACTATCTATATAAACATACTATCTATATAAACATACTATCTATATATAAACATACTATCTATATAAATATACTATCTCTTTATAAACATACTATCTATATATAAACATACTATCTATATAAACATACTATCTATATATACATACTATTTATATAAATATACTATCTCTATATAAACATACTATCTATATATACATACAATCTATATAAACATACTATCTATATATAAACATACTATCTATATATAAACAGAATATCCATATAATCATAAGGATGAAAAAAAATCCTCCAGGAGGCCCATTCTTTCAGGAATTAATTCTATTTTATCTAATTGATCTGAGTATTTAGACATTCTCCTACAACCTTCAGTGAAATGCATGAGGTCTTATTTAAAAGATTCAATGACTCTCGTCCAGTTTTTAGACACTTATATACGGGAAGAGATCTATATTTTAGTTACTTGTGATGTACAATCTTTGTATACCATCATTCCTCATGACAAAGGCTGTGCAGCAGTTGAAAAGATTTTAAAAGCCTAAAATAGAATCCCTTATCATCGGATACATTTTATTATACAAAGTATCAAAATCATTTTAACCAATAACTATTTGGGGTTTTTGGATTCTTTTTTTATACAAAAACAGGGGACAGTTGAGGGGCGTGGCCTGGCAGCGCGTGAAGATGGATTAAGAGCCCAGTGGGCCTGGTGCTGACCGTTATGATGGGCCTAATTACAGAATCTTATCGACCAAAAACACTAAAACAGTCATACCTCTCTAGCGTCATGTATATGATGGAGATGGTGCTGGAGGGAAACTCAAAGGATGCAGCTATACGAAAACACATACTCTATGCTAATCTCTTTATCTAATGTATGCTTTCATCTTTCAATTAAATCCATACCCCCTAACAGCAGTGTCCAGTGAAGCAGGAAGTCAATGGGCGGGGTAAAAGGGTTGGCCACTGGTGCGAATCACGTGACCAGAACTGCCAAAAGGGGAGAACATGCCCAAAAAGGGGGCATGTCTATCCAAAGAATTTGAAGGACAGCCTGGCATGTAGGCTGCCCAACTAAGGGCATACTATGCAGGCAGCAACCTGAGCTTGACATAAATGCGTCTAATGATGCGCTCACTCCATGCTTTCTAAGGACTGTCCCCTAGCACTCGCTAGTCCACTTGACTCCTTACCTTCTTACTAGCAGGCAGAAGTTCCTGGTATATAGTCTGAGACAGAGAACAGGTGGATGTAGTGAGTGTTGAAGAAATGGGACATGCCACAGTGTTAGAGAGACCAACGTGTGCATTATCTAAACTAATTTTATTGTCAGCCAGTCCACACAAGTTTTGTTCCCATACATCCCTCTTAAGCTTCCAAACTTAAAGGGACACTATAGTCACCAGAACAACTACAGCTTATTGTATTTGTTCTGGTAAGTAGAATCATTCCATTCAGGCCTTTTGCAGTAAACACTGTCTTTTTAGAGAAAATACCTCCACTGGCCACTCCTTAAATGGCTGCTAGAGGTGCTTCTTGGGGCAGTACTGCCTAATGTGCAGCACTGCCATTCAGCGTCTCCACCCTCTGCATGCAGACACTGAACTTTCCTCATAGAGATGCATTGATTCAATTTGTCTTTATGAGGAGATGCTGATTGGCCAGGGCTATATTGAACTTGTGCTGGCTCTGCCCCTGATCTGCCTAGTTGACAGTCTCAGACAATCCTATGGGGAAGTATTCTAATTTGCTCAGACCACCACTTCTGATGATGTCAGCAGACAGTCAGTTCAGAGGCAGAGCCAGCAGCTGCAGACCTGAATACAAGTAATATTTTACTATATTTAGCGAGGCAAGAAGGGGCCAGGGTACATGATTGTGGGGGCGTGGCTTGGACACGGAGCGAGCTGGACGTGTTTGCCTAGAGCTCCGCTCCGCCGCACCGCTAACCAGCAAACATTAGCGTTTAAACTCATCTAAAAGAAGCCTAATCTGCTCCCGGGGATGGACAAGAGGCCCCAGAAGAAGAACCCTAAAAAGGGCCAGGACTCCGGTACCTCCGTGGCAGAGTTCTTCACCACGCGAGCTGCGACCGCAGATCGCCAAGATGGCGTCGGCGGCGGGAAGGAGGGAGGTGAGGAGCCGGCGCTCTGGACTGGTGCTGCGGGATCTCAGAGCATTGCGGATGCAGCCCAAATACTCACCTCGCTTGCCGAGGTAAAATCATTCCTGGCCGGTGAGATAGACCGAGCCGTCAAGCTTCTCCGGAAGGAAATCCAGGCCTTGGGAGACCGCACCACGAGGCTGGAAACGAGGCTTGAAACTACAACGAAGGCCCATAATACGGCCATCACACAAATCAATCAATTGACAGCCAGAATGGTGGCAGCTGAATTAACCATCGAAGACATGGCAAATAGATCACGCCGCAATAACCTACGTCTAAGGGGCCTCCCAGAAAACGCGGGAGAGGGCCCTGTGGCGGCCATAGTGTCTACAATTCTGAAACCACTACTGCCTGATATCCCTGACCACCAATGGCACATTGAAAGAGCCCACAGAGCTCTGCGGGCTAAGAGGCCGGACGCCAACCACCCAAGGGACATTATTATAAGGTTCCTGCATTACCAAACAAAAGAAGCCATCCTTAAGAAAAGCAGGGAGGCCCGGATCACCTTCCAGGGTGCTGAGCTGTCTATATTCCAGAACTTAGCGCCTACTACCCTACAGAGGAGAAGGGAATGGAGGCCTATTACAGAGTCACTGCGGGACGCGGGTATCCGATACGCCTGGGGGTACCCCTTCAAGCTCCTGGCGTTCAAGGAGGGGAGAACACACGTCCTTCACCCAGGAACGGATGCACGATCCTTCTTCCAAGCCATGGCAGTGCCAGCCCCAGAGGGGATCCCCACGGTGGTGGCGGAGTCTGGAGACCTACAGCCCCTACCAAGAGAATGGCATACCGTCGGAGAGTGAGGTACAGGGGCACAGTACACATCAAGGAACAGTGACTGTCCACATAAAGTTCAACGGAGGTTGAGGAGAGGCCCAGGCCGACTAACTTGGGGGGGGTACTGGGAGAGGGACAATACACTTCAGCAATGGGTGTGGGAGAACACTTCCAGATAACCGGGGGTGGACATTGAGCACTGGACATCCCATATAATAACGTTTGGGTGGGGGATGGGGTGGGGGGGACTGAGTTGCTGAGATTGGGTGTCGGGGTACTGGTATCTGATTACGCAACCCGGAATTATGTATGGTACTATATTCCATATATTATACGTGTTTATTTATAGATCCAGACCATAGCCATACTGCCAGGCCCCAGGTTTTTATTTTTCCTATGCTATGCGATCACACAAAAAAAAAAAAAGGGGAAAAACAAAAAACAAAAAAAAAAAAAAAAAAACGTGGTACACTTAAGTACCATTGACCCTTTTGACCACGGACCCCCCTTTATAGCAGGTTACCTAGGAGAGGTCGCGCCCGGCGACTGCCCTCCCATGAGGGCCAGAAGAGATCCGGCTCAGGTGTATGGGAGGGGGTGGCCGGATAGAATGGGCTTTGGGGTAGCAGTGTATATACCGTATTTCTGTTATATGTATGTATTCGATAGATATGATCTACCTGCATGGGAGCCGAACCGCATAGCCTACGAATCTACACTAGGTATCCCAGTAGCGGCCAAGCGCCCCACCCAGGCGTATAAGGAGGGATGACCCACTAGCCAGCATAGACGACCCTGAGGGAAAGTTATGTGTATCTCCAACCTTTTATTGCCTAACTGGTTTATCAATGTTCAAACGCTTATACTGATTGTACAGTGCATTCCCGCTGGGTGACTGCAAACGTTAAAGTTACTTCTAGGTCAATGCTCCACTTCCCACGCCTGCGTCCCCTCCCCCTGAGACCCCGATCATATGCCCTGAGATCCCGGCTCCCTTTAATACCCTTGCGCCCCTCAGAACGGGCATTTCCCAGCTGAGCTCGGAACTACAATAGGTGTACTAGGGTAAACAGGCCTAAGGGATAGCCCCGTGGCCCGGAGGTACGGGAGGGGATGGCTGGATGGTATGGGTGCTGGGGTAGCAATGTATGTACCATACCTATGTTAAATATATGTATTCGCTATATCTGATTCACCTGCATGGGAGCCTAAATGCATTGCCTACACATACACGCTGTATAGCCCCGCAACAGACGAGCGCCCCACCCAAGTGTATATAGAGGGATGACCCAATACGCTCCTCGAATAAATAGCTAGTTAATGTTCAAGTGTATATACTGATAGTACAGCGTTCCCCCGCTGGATAAATGTAAAGGTCAAGGCTAGATCACTGTTCCGCCACCCACACATGCGGACCCTCTCCCTGAGACCCAGTTCATGTGCTGGGGGTGCCCCCCCCCCCGGAGTTGCGGCTTCTTGCCTTTCAGCCCCACGGAATCACGCAACCTGGTCCCTCCCTGGGACGCATATACACGTACAAGGGACGCACACACCAAACTGACATATAGCTTTTAAAGCGGTGCGGCCCCACCACGGCTTTGTAACCCGAAGTCCGTATGGTACCCGGCTGGGTACTGGCTGTGGACGCGAGGACGACACCCCAAATAGAACTGGCAACTAGTAAGTCCAGTCTTTTTTATTTTTTTCCCTTTTTTCTTTTCTTTTCTCTTTACTCTTATCTCTCTTTCCCCCCTCTACCTTACCCCATTCCTGCCCCCCCCCTCCGGTATGCGATGGTCTCAGAGGCGGAGGCACTCATCATAACACTAGTAATCGGTATCTATTCTAGCAATAGGGACGATCAGAGAGGGAGCCCACTAACGGGCAACGAGCGACAAACACCGCGACAGATATGGCTCTAAAACTACTTTCCATAAATGTTAAAGGCTTGAACGCCCCTAGAAAGAGACGCCTCATGCTCAGGGAGATCAAACGGCACAATCCTGACGTAGCGCTCATTCAGGAGACACACATATCTCAGAACACGACGCTCCGCATTAGAGACCGTACGTACCCTACCTCCTATGAGGCTAGATCTCACTGCAAACACAATGGGGTGGCTATCCTAATACACAGCAGGTGCCCGATACAAATACGATCTACAGACATAGACACAGACGGCAGGTACATCATACTGTCAGGGACGCTGTACTCCCATCCAGTGCACTTAATCAATGTGTATGCCCCTAACTCACCAGACTCAACATTCTGGGGGACAATGACGGATAAAATTAAGGCCCTTCCATATGGTATGTTAATCATGGGGGGTGACTTCAATGCCGCCCCGTGTCCAGCAGTTGACAGAAGCTCCAAGACGGGCATCCAGAGGTCGCAGGGCAGGGGGGGTCAGGACAGAATGCTACATGGTTTTCTCCAAAGCACCAGCCTGATTGACGTGTGGCGGGCCCAGCATCCCGGAGAACTCGATTACACCTTTTATTCTGCACCGCACGGTACTTACTCGAGGATTGACTACTTCCTCGTTAACGATACAAGCATGGCAAAGGTAAAAGAGACCGCAATTGGTTCAATTACATGGTCAGACCATGCCGAAGTCACCCTGACGCTGGATCACCTGTGCGCAGCAGCGCCTTGGAACTGGAGGATGAGCCCACACCTGTTACGCGACGAGGGCTCCAAAGCTGAAATACGCGCCGACATACAAAACTACTTCAACGAAAACGAAACGGCTGATATTGCCTCAAACACGGTGTGGGCGGCCCATAAAGCTGTGATCA
This sequence comes from Pelobates fuscus, assembly GCF_036172605.1. Classification (NCBI taxonomy): domain Eukaryota; kingdom Metazoa; phylum Chordata; class Amphibia; order Anura; family Pelobatidae; genus Pelobates; species Pelobates fuscus. The sequence continues at coordinate 2,096,392 of NC_086319.1, read as the reverse complement.
GGGGCACATGCATTAAACTTGCAACGAGAAAGAAAGATCACAAGGCCAAAGAGGTGAACAGACTACTGGGAGAACTGAGGAAAGCAGAGCAGAGACATAAAACCGCTCCAACCCCCCAACTCACAGAGCAAGTGCAAGAGATCAGGCGAGCCATATCCACTGTACTGATGGATGACACCATAAGAGCCCTTAATTGGACCAAGAGAACGTATTATGAACACTCAAACAAAATGGACACCTTATTGGCCAGAACCCTGAGACCAAGGCAAAACCATGCCCCGATCACTGCGATTAAACACAGCGACGGAACGATAAAAAACACCCCAGCAGAAGTGGCACAGGTCTTTACCGACTATTATAAAAAACTGTACAACCACACGCCCCGATCTCAAACGTCTCAAGAAGAAGCTGGCATGCACATGCGCAACTTTGTGCAGGATCTCGACCTGCCAAAATTATCGACAACGTCGGCACAGCTCCTTGACGAAGCCATAACAAGGGAGGAAGTATATAGGGCTATAGCGGGCCTGAAAGGTAACAAGGCACCGGGACCGGACGGCTTCGATGGGACGTACTACAAGTCCTTTAAAGAGGAACTATCCCCACACCTAGCGCGAGTGTTTAACGACCTCATGGAGGGCGGCAACACGGAAAGCAGTATGTCACTAGCTAACATAATACTCCTCCAGAAACCTGGCAAGGATCCACTACTCCCTGACAACTATAGACCCATTTCGCTGATTAATCAAGACATTAAGATACTGGCGAAGATACTAGCAGACCGATTAAACCCAGTGTTAAAAACTCTGATCCACCCTGACCAGGTGGGGTTCGTGCCAGATAGACAGCTATTTGAGAATACCCGGAGAAATATAAACCTCATATGGCGACAGAGGGCCTCTAACACCCCCACATTATTGGTCTCGCTGGACGCGGAGAAGGCCTTTGACAGGGTTGAGTGGCCGTACCTCTTCGACCTACTGAAACACCTGAACTTCCCCGAACGTTACGTGACATCAATCAGGGCCATGTACAACCATGCTTCGGCACAAATCAGGATGACGGGAGCAGGACCCCAACCCTTTTTTCTGAAGAACGGAACCAGACAAGGCTGTCCCCTCTCCCCCCTCCTGTTTGTGCTGTCGCTTGAGCCACTCATGCAAGCCATGCGACGACACCCCCTGATTACAGGGATCAAAGTAGCGGGACAAGAGTTTCTCGCCTCCGCCTACGCGGACGATGTTCTGGTGACTCTCACGAAACCCATAGCATCCATGGCGGCACTCAGAGGCCTATTGGCGCAGTTCGGGGCCTTCTCCGGCTACAAGGCGAACCTGGATAAATCAAGTGCCCTCCCACTCGGTATGACAACAGAGGACATAACGACCATACGGGAAACTCACAATATCCCGATAGTACGTGACCATCTTAAGTACCTGCCTGCAGACCCAAAAAATCTACACCGCCTGAACTATACCCCCTTGATTAAGACACTCATACATGACATGGACAATTGGCAAGACAAACCTATATCCTGAATAGGGCGCATCCACACAGTAAAAATGAACATCCTACCAAGAATACTGTTTCTCTTTCAGGCACTGCCTGTCAGACTACTCAAATCAGACCTGGCACACCTCCAGAAAGCAATAGGCGATTTCATATGGCACAACCGCAGGCACAGGATATCCAGAAATGTACTATATAGACAGAAACAAAGAGGAGGGCTGGGCCTGCCACACCTTTACTCCTACTACCTAGCGGCGCAATTGGCACAGATCGCTATGTGGCATTCTCCCCTGGAGGTTAGAAGGTGGGTAGACCTGGAGTCACTCATGACAGGGGCCGACCTCCCGCAGTATCACATGTGGGTACGCAAAGTAGACAGGCCTATCCTGAGGACGACTTGCCCAGCAATACTGAACTCCCTAACCATATGGGACACGTATGCCCACAAATATAACTTAACATCTAGACACTCACCCATGACCCCTATACTGAGGAACAGGGCATTCCCCCCAGGCATAGCAGCTAGGGACTTCGCTAACATAGAGACGGCAGGGATTCAGAGGATCTGCCATATGTATGAACAAAAGAAACTAGTCCCCTTTGACATACTCCAACAGAGAACACACCTCACCCCAACAGACTTCTTCCGTTATTTACAGATAAGAGATTACGTTCAACAGACAGACGTTCGACAGGCAGCAACCACCCCCCTAACATTCTATGAAAAAATGTGTCTGAATGAATATACACGAAAAGGCTTAATTACCACCATGTATGCACACATGTTACGGTTACCCTTAGGCTAGCTGAGAGCTGGACCGTTTAGTTGTCTGGAGTCCTAGTTGCTGAAGAGGGGAGAGCCGAGTTCCATAGTATTCCATACGAGTCCTGTAAGTGTGGAATCATCCCACTAGCTATAGCATAGCTAGGATACCTTTTCTACCCACAAAACGAGTCAAAGCAGCGATTTGAGGGTCAAGTAAGAACTGAGGACTGGGTTGACCAGCCTGCTTTTTATTGTGGTTACATGTAAACAGGATACTCCCAGGGGGAGGCATAAAATCACCAATCACATATTGGGTACCTCCCACACATCTCCTCCCCTCAGATAAACAGTTAACCCAATTATACAGTACATATTTTCAACCAAGTTCTGGATGTACCCCGAAACCAGGGGGTACCCCTTTAAATCCTACACCGCTGTACAGGTCTTGTTCAGGGGAGCAACATATCCGAAAACCAACCCGTTCGGATGAACGGTTCAGGAGTTAGGGGTTTTCAAAGTTTTGACCGACCGCACAGACTTTCTGGCCGAAAATAGTTCCACACGTTTAGGCCTTGCGGTCGGTCTCCGTTCGTACGGGAAAACTCCACAAACCCATGGTCATCCATAGTTATCCTGGAGGTCGCTGTACTCCCCATGCGGAGAGTAATCGTCCTACCGAACGGTGGGCTGTTCGGTAGGTCCAGCACGAAGTTATGCTATCCTGGAGGTCTCAGCGGTGTTCGCCGGGGTGCGTTTCCGTTTTTAGTTCCAGACGATTGCTGGCAAACACCGCTGTTCGTACGTAAGATGGCCGCGAACACGTGCAAAGTCCCGAAATGGCGGCCACCTATACGCTTACACAAAGGATTCGTGCTGAACCATACCAACGACTGCACATAAGTCAGAAAGGCGAAAATAGCATTTAAAGGTACACAGTGCAATAAGGTTTTTGTAACAGTTTTTGTAACAGTGCTCCCTTTTTGTGGAACACTCTGGCAGACACCGTCTGACCCCTTTTCGGGGCAGACTAAGGCTGTCCAGACCGCTGGTTATGCTGGGCTGAGGTCCGTTTGTCTGGACAACCCGTCCGCATTGCCATTCTGTTTCCCGGGTCGGTAGGAAATGGTGAAATTGAAGGGTTGTAATGATAAGCTCCAACGTAATAGCCTGCCGTTATCTCCAGAGACCCGGTTTAGCCACACCAACGGGTTATGGTCGGTGACCAGAGTGAACTCTTGTCCATATAAATAGGGAGTCAATTTCTTTAATGCCCACACCAAGGCCAAACACTCCTTTTCAATCGCTGCATAGCTGACTTCGCGGGGCAGGAGCTTCCGGCTGATGTAGGCCACTGGGTGCTCCCCTCCATCTTCACCTACTTGGCTAAGGACGGCTCCCAGCCCGAACATGGAAGCGTCTGTATGGACGATAAAACGTTTGTTAAGGGCTGGGGCCGCCAAGACAGGAGCATTAACCAAAGCATTTTTGAGGGCCTGAAAAGCCGTTTCGCAGTGGGGAGACCACAGGACCTGTCGAGGTAAGTTTTTCTTGGTCAAGTCAGTCAAGGGTTTGGCAAGTGTGCTGTAGTCGGGTACAAATCGTCTATAGTACCCTGCTGTGCCCAGAAAGGCTAAAACCTGGGTTTTTGTGATGGGGGTGGGCCAGTTGGCAACAGCTTCTATCTTGGCCGGCTCTGGTCGCTGTTTTCCGCACCCCACCCGATGACCCAGGTACTGTACCTCGGCCATCCCAAAGTGACATTTTTCTGGTTTCAGAGTCAGGCCAGCCGCCCGGATCTGATCCAGAACCATTCCTACGTGAGCTAAGTGGTCCTCCCAGGACTCACTGTGAATCGCTATGTCGTCCAGGTATGCACAGGCAAAACCCTGGAAGCCATCCAGGAGTCTATCCACCAAGCGCTGGAATGTAGCGGGGGCGTTCTTCATCCCAAACGGCATTACCTTAAACTGGTATAGGCCGAAGGGGGTGACGAAGGCCGACTTGGGGATAGCCTCCGGGGCCAGGGGAATCTGCCAGTAACCCTTACAGAGGTCGATAGTGGTCAAGTAATTTCCCCTGGCTATGCGATCAAGTAGCTCGTCTACCCTGGGCATAGGGTAGGCGTCTGTTACTGTTTTTTCATTGAGTCTCCTATAGTCTACACAGAACCGGGTTGTCCCATCTTTCTTGGGTACCAGGACAACCGGGGAGGCCCAGGGACTATCGGAGGGCTCAATCACCCTGAGTTGGAGCATCTCATCTATCTCCTTCTTCATTCCGGCTCTAACTGCCTCGGGGATGCGATACGGGGGTTGGCGTAAGGGTGTTTGTCCGGGGGTATCGACCTGGTGGGTAGTTAAGGTGGTGTACCCTGGTTTCTGGGAGAACGTGAGGTGCTTGGCCTGGAGGAGTGTATTGAGCTGCTCCCTTTCAGTGGGGCTAAGTCGGTCTCCTATCTGAACCTGGGTCACTACCCCTGTGGGTGGACTCTTTTCCAGTAAGTCGGGAATGGGTAGACTGTTGGGGTCTTCCTGGGGAGGACAACATACGGCGGTCACGTTCTCGGGTCGCTCCAAGTATTCCTTGAGCATGTTTACATGGAATGTCTTCCTGAGATTGTTGTCGTGACAACTGGCTATAACATAAGTGGTGTCGCCCCTTTTTTCTACGATCTGGTATGGGCCCTGCCATGATGCTTGTAACTTGTCGGTCTTTACCGGCTTAAGTACTAACACCTTTTGTCCTACGGTGAAGATTCTCCTTCGGGCCCCCCTATCGTACCATACCTTCTGTCTTTTCTGGGCCGACTGGAGGTTAGCCTGCACTGATTTGGCTAGCTGCTCCATGCGGTCCCTGAGTTCCAATACGTATGGCACAATAGGGACACCGTCCGTTTCCGTCTCTCCTTCCCAGTGTTCTCGGATCAGGTTTAGGGGGCCCCGTACCTTTCGTCCGTAGAGCAACTCAAAGGGAGAGAACCCTGTCGTTTCCTGGGGCACCTCCCGATACGCAAATAGGAGATGCGGCAGAAAGCGTTCCCAATCTCGGTACTCCTGTGTGAACGTTTTGAGCATTTGCTTGAGGGTTCCGTTAAACCTCTCACAAAGTCCGTTCGTTTGGGGGTGATAGGGTGAACTCAGGAGGGATTTAATTTTGCACACCTGCCAGAGTTGTTGGGTCAATTCTGCTGTGAATTGGGTGCCCCGGTCGGATAGAATTTCTTTTGGAAATCCTACCCGGGAGAACACTTGTACCAGGGCAGTCGCTACCGTATCCGCTTGGATGTTGGACAGGGCGACTGCCTCGGGGTACCGGGTAGCGTAGTCTACTACGGTAAGGATGTAGCGCTTACCGGAGGGACTAGGGGTGGCCAGTGGTCCTACTAGGTCAATAGCAACCCTGCTAAAGGGTTCCTCTACAATGGGCATATTGACTAGATGCGCTTTAGGGTGATCGCCTCGCCTTCCCACTCGTTGACATACATCGCAAGTATTACAGTAATTCTTAACGTCAGCGTGTACTCCTGGCCAAAAGAATGTGTGGGTAATGCGGTGTAGCGTACGTGTTATAGCTAAGTGACCTGCCAAGGGGATGTCGTGTCCTATTTTGAGGATTTCCCGACGGTATTTGTGGGGTACTACCAGCTGTCGCCTACGTTGTCCCTTTTTCTCTGTCAAGCGGTATAGTTTCCCTTTTTCCCATAGAAAAGTTTCGTTATCTGCCCCGCTCCCCCCTGTCTCTGCTCGTTCCCGGTATTTTTGTAAGGTCGGGTCAGTCCTAGACTCGGTCTCAAAGGTAACTGGGGTGTCCCAGGGTATGGGGTCTAACAGGTCAAGAGAAGTCGGGGTTGGTCTTACCTGGGTCTCCCGCACTGGTGAGGGTTCTCGGTCCGTCCGGGCTTGTGCTCGTGTAGTCACTGGGTTCGCTTCATTGTTATATACTGGTGCATAGGCAGAAGTCATGGGGCCCAAATCGTTGCCCAGTAGTACTTCAGCAGGTAAATGGTCCATTATACCCACGTTCACAGCTCCTTTCCCCGCTCCCCAATCAAGATGTACTTTAGCGGTCGGGACTTTGTACACATCCCCTCCCGCCACTCTAACGGCTACGGTCTGCCCTGACCGCTTGTGTTCTGGCACCAAATGACTTTGTACCAGTGTTATGGTAGCCCCTGTGTCTCTCAACCCCTCGGTAGATCGCCCTTCGAGCCATACCTTCTGCCGATGGTGCTGTCGGTTATCCGAAGCCGCATATACCGGGTCTGCCTCGTGAAGCGGCCCCAAATATTCCTCCATAGGGGTCTCCTGGTTAACACAGAGGGCTCGGGCAGGACGGTAGGGCCCAGAGGGGTAATTGTAATTCCTGGGCGTCTGGTGTGTGCCAAGCGGGCAGTTGGCCATGAAATGTCCTGGTTGCTTGCATCGGTGGCAAGTGGGCCTAGGACGATCAAAATTGTTATTGGATGACCCTGAGTGTCTGGGGGGTCCAGCGGGTACTGGGGCCCGGAACTCCGTACGAGGAGGTGCACGGTAAACCTCTCTGGGCTCAACCTGTGCTGGAGCCCGGTAGTTTGTGGACTCGTGAAGACGTGAATCATAATGTTCATCAGCTAATTTGGCCGCTTCTTCTAGAGTGGAGGGTCGCCTGTCTCGCAGCCACTCCTTCCCTTTTTGTTCCATGCCATCGTAAAAATGTTCTAAGAGGAATAATTGTAAAATTTCCTCACCAGTCACAGCTTTACTTCCGCTCATCCAGTGATTTACCGCTCTCCGCATTCGGTGTGCCCATTCCATATGTGTATCGTTAGGCTTCTTTTTCGTGCCCCGAAACTGCCGGCGATACGTGTCTGGAGTCACCGCGTATCTTTTTAGCAGAGTCTCTTTAACTCGTTCATACTGTGTCACTTCCTCAGCACCCAAGGTACGAAAAGCTTCCAGGGCTCGCCCGGATAGCTTCCCAGACAAGATCGTGGGCCACTCTCTGGTGGGAATCTGGTGCAGGGCGCATTGCCTTTCGAAGTCTGCCAAGTACTCATCAATTCCTGTCTCGCTCTCCAGGAAGGATCGGAATGCCGCAAAGGGTATTTTAGGCTTCCCAGCAGTTTCAACAGGAACGCTTACTTGTGGGGCTTCAGCAGTGCGTTGTGCGTTGGCCATTTCAACGTTGTAGGCTCGGGTCTTTTGTAAATCCGCGTCTGCCTCCACCATCAATTGTTGTATCAGTTCTATAGATGGGTTTGGCCCGTATAAGGGAAGCCTCCCCCGAACAATTCTTGCCTTTGCATCATCATCCGTGATTGGTGTTTCCGCCATTGTGGAGCTTTGATCCAGTTCTGTCAATTCTGCGATCAGTTCCCTCTTTGGCCGGTTGCTGGCGTGCCTTCCTCTGCTTTCCAATAAATCTTTCAGGGTTGTACGTTTCAATTTTGCGTAGGTGCTCTCCATCCGTTCCGTGCCTCTCCTAGGATATCCAGAATCATCCCACCGCTATCACCAAATGTTACGGTTACCCTTAGGCTAGCTGAGAGCTGGACCGTTTAGTTGTCTGGAGTCCTAGTTGCTGAAGAGGGGAGAGCCGAGTTCCATAGTATTCCATACGAGTCCTGTAAGTGTGGAATCATCCCACTAGCTATAGCATAGCTAGGATACCTTTTCTACCCACAAAACGAGTCAAAGCAGCGATTTGAGGGTCAAGTAAGAACTGAGGACTGGGTTGACCAGCCTGCTTTTTATTGTGGTTACATGTAAACAGGATACTCCCAGGGGGAGGCATAAAATCACCAATCACATATTGGGTACCTCCCACACATCTCCTCCCCTCAGATAAACAGTTAACCCAATTATACAGTACATATTTTCAACCAAGTTCTGGATGTACCCCGAAACCAGGGGGTACCCCTTTAAATCCTACACCGCTGTACAGGTCTTGTTCAGGGGAGCAACATATCCGAAAACCAACCCGTTCGGATGAACGGTTCAGGAGTTAGGGGTTTTCAAAGTTTTGACCGACCGCACAGACTTTCTGGCCGAAAATAGTTCCACACGTTTAGGCCTTGCGGTCGGTCTCCGTTCGTACGGGAAAACTCCACGAACCCATGGTCATCCATAGTTATCCTGGAGGTTGCTGTACTCCCCATGCGGAGAGTAATCGTCCTACCGAACGGTGGGCTGTTCGGTAGGTCCAGCACAAAGTTATGCTATCCTGGAGGTCTCAGCGGTGTTCGCCGGGGTGCGTTTCCGTTTTTAGTTCCAGACGATTGCTGGCAAACACCGCTGTTCGTACGTAAGATGGCCGCGAACACGTGCAAAGTCCCGAAATGGCGGCCACCTATACGCTTACACAAAGGATTCGTGCTGAACCATACCAACGACTGCACATAAGTCAGAAAGGCGAAAATAGCATTTAAAGGTACACAGTGCAATAAGGTTTTTGTAACAGTTTTTGTAACAACACATATGCTCAGAATCAAAAGAGTGGGGACCGCTGACGTACACGGAGGCGTGGGAAAGAGACCTGGGAGAGGTACTAGAGGGTGAGGAATGGAGGGACATATGGGAAGCAAACCATAAGGTATCTATAAGTGTCACACTACATGAGCAATCCTACAAAACAATGTTCAGGTGGTACACCACCCCAGTTACACTACACCACATGTGTCAGACACCCACCGACGACTGTTGGAGGGATTGCGGACACAAGGGTACATACCTTCACATGTGGTGGGATTGCCCCAAAGCTCAGGCATTCTGGGCTAAGATCCATCACGTAGTCAATGGAATATTCCACAAGGCGCCCAACCTAAACCCTTGGACGTACCTCCTGAACAGACCAGTAGATAATTGGACGAGAGTTGAACAAACATTACTCCATAAAATTACACTTGCAGCTAGGAGATCGATGGCACAAACATGGTTACAAACAGACTTACCCACCACCCAGAGAGTAATAGGTAACATAAAAGAGGTACACCTAATGGATAGTCTGACGGCCAGATTGAAAGGCACCTCACCAAAATTTGACAGAGTGTGGGAACCATGGCATGACTATGTACTCCCGGTCACCGCTTAGAACAACACATACCGATAAGAAGTACGAACATTGCCACACTGCGCGTCGCATACGACCCCCCCCCCATCTATCCCCTGCCCCCTCTCCCTCCCCTTACTTCTTGCCCCCCTTTTTTTTTTTGTTTTTTTTTTTTTTGTTTTTGTTTTTTCTTTCTTTCTCTTTTCTTCTTCTCTCTTCACTCATTATTTCCTTCCTAATCCCCCGTTTCTCGACAATCGGAGACGGGGCGAGCACGGAAGTTCTACACATACGATAAAAAACAACGGTGTATAACCACGCAACATGACCCTAAACGCACTCTACACTCAAGTTGCGCTACAAGATAGGCACAAGGCAAGGTGCGCCAGGGTAAACCCTTTATATTACGGGATGAGGCAACCCTATCAGGTTACAATGCATGAAGTTATATATAATATTTTATGTTCCACGGTTGTTTCTTTTTTCAAATGGTTTCACCAGCACGATGTGATGCGGATCTCAAAAAAAAAAAAAAAAATCCCCTGATGGACAGAGACAGTGACAACATCAAGCCTCGTGTGAATTATTTTGAAGTTTATGTACAGTTTTCATGGATGTTATTTCTATACATATATGTATTTTGTGGCTTCTGCGTAAGCCCATGCAATGTTATCATTCCTCTTTGTCCGACAGGATGCAAAAATAAAGTATTTAAAAAAAGAAAAGAAATACCGTATATACTCGAGTATAAGCCGACCCGAATATAAGCCGAGGCCCCTAATTTTACCCCCAAAAATTGGGAAAACGTATTGACTCGAGTATAAGACTAGGGTGGGAAATGAAGCAGCTACTGGTAAATTTCTAAATAAAATTAGATCCTAAAAAAATTATATTAACTGAATATTTATTTACAGCGTGTGTATATTATGAATGCAGTGTGTGTGTATGCAGTGTGTATGAGTGCAGTGTGTATATAATGAATGGAGTGCAGTGTGTGTATGAGTGCAGTGTGTGTATGAGTGCAGTGTGTGTATGAATGCAGTGTGTGTATGAATGCAGTGTGTGTATGAGTGCAGTGTGTATGTATGAGTGCAGTGTGTGTATATGAGTGCAGTGTGTGTATATGAGTGCAGTGTGTGTGTGTGTGTATGAATGCAGTGTGTGTATGAATGCAGTGTGTATGCAGTGTGTGTATGAGTGTAGTGTGTGTATATGAGTGCAGTGTATATGAGTGTGTATAATGAATGCAGTGCAGTGTGTGTATATGAGTGCAGTGTGTGTATATGAGTGCAGTGTGTATATGAGTGCAGTGTGTATATAATGAATGATGAATGCAGTGTGTATGTGTGAGTGCAGTGTGTATGTGTGAGTGCAGTGTGTGTGTATGAGTGCAGTGTGTATGCAGTGTGTGTGTATGAGTGCAGTGTGTATGAGTGCAGTGTGTATGAATGCAGTGTGTATATAATGAATGCAGTGCAGTGTGTGTATGAATGCAGTGTGTGTATGTGTGAGTGCAGTGTGTGTATGTGTGTGTGTGTGTGTGCAGAGCATTGGTGGGGGTTGGGCATTTTATTAATTATTATTTAATTATTATCTTAATATTTTTTTGTTATTTTTTTTTAGGTAATTATTTTTTTTTTATTATTAATTGTATTATTTTTTTGTTGTTGTTATTATTTTAATATATTTTTTTCTTATTATTTGTTTTATTAATATTTTTATTTTTTCGTCCCCCCTCCCTGCCTGTTAGCTGGCCAGGGAGGGGGGCTCTCACTCCCTGGTGGTCCAGTGGATGGGCTGTAGGAGGGGGGCTGGCAGGAAGCTGTAACTTACCTTCACAGCAGCTCCTGTCAGCTCCCTTCTCTCTCCTCCGTCCGTGCAGCTCCCAGGTCAGCTTCCTCTGCAACTCTCGCGGCCGCGCGGAGCGTTGCCACGGTAACCCGTGGCAACGCTCTGACCCCGCGGCTCTCGCGAGAGTTGCAGAGGAAGCCGACCTGGGAGCTGCACGGACGGAGGAGAGAGAAGGGAGCTGACAGGAGCTGCTGTGAAGGTAAGTTACAGCTCTGCCAGCCCCCCTCTCCCCCCAGTCTGTATTATGGCAATGAAAATTGCCATAATACAGACACTCACTCGAGTATAAGACGAGTGGGAGTTTTTCAGCACAAAAAATGTGCTGAAAAACTCGTCTTATACTCGAGTATATACGGTACATGATTGTGTTCCTGACCCTATAGTGTTCCTTTAAGCAAGAGTATGTGAAGAGTAGTTCCACCTTTCTTGGAAAAAAAAAATACCAGCCATTTGTATAATTAATTAGTTATGCATGACATCACATGATGTAAATCACAAGGAGTGACATCAGAGCAAATTCTGTAAAATCACCAACAAACTACTCACAGTTTGATTCTGCTGTATAGATGAATTGCTCCCAGTGTCTCTCTGTCTCCCAGTGTCTCAGTCTCACAAGTCACCCAGTGTCTCAGTGTCCCTATGTATCACAGTGTCAGTGTCCCCATGTCGCCCAGTCCCCTAGTCTTCCAGTGTCCCCATTTCTCCCAGTGTCCCAATGTCTCAGTGTGTCCCCATGTCACTAGGATACTGGGGACATAGTGAGACATGTGGACACTGAGAGACCGGGGGACACTGAGAGACATGGGGACACTGAGACATTTAGGGAAACTGGGAGAAATGGGGACACTGAGACACTAGGGACACAGACACTGGGAGACATGGGGACACTGAAACATTTGGGGACACTGAGCCACTAGTGTCTGTCTCCCAATGTCCCTATGTCTCACAGCGTCCCCATGTGTCTCAGCGTCCCCATGTGACTCAGTGTCCCCTAGTGTCTCAGTGTCCCCAAGTATCTCAGCGTCCCCAGGTCTCCCAGTGTCCCCTGGTGTTTGTATTCCCATGTGTCCCCTAGTGTCTCAGTGTCCCCATGTCTCCCTGCAGCCTTTCCCCCCATCCCTCACTTATCTGAGCTGTAGAGCTGCTGTCTGGACTCTGTGCTGTGTAGCTGCTCCCCCAAGGATCAGTGAGTAGTAGAGAGAGGCAGGGATATGCTGTAACTTCCTATCCTTGCCTCTCTCCACACACACAGTGACCCCTACTGGCCGGTGCTAGTATTGCAGAGTAATCTCCGTTTATACTGAGAAAAATACCTGCAATTGTATTGCCGGTATTACTGCAATACCAGCATGGCCAGGCAGCCTTAAATACCGGCTGTGCCAGTAAAATACCAGTCAGGTGGCAAACATAAGAGTAGTGTGTGTAAAAAAAAAAAATTTTTTTTTTTTTTTCAATGGGCCTGTTCCATGGGCCTGGGCCTGGAGCTGCAGCTCCATCAGCCCCTATGTTAATCCGGCCCTGGTCGCGTGAAGTGTCGGCTCCTGCGAGGGTGAAAGCCACACAGCAAATTGAAACCCGAAATCCACTGTAACTGACCCTGCATCCAACTCACAGGTGACTCTACTCCACCATGTCACAAAAGGTCCCTAAAAAGACGAAAATGCGCCCGGCACAAACCCACATTTCCCCGCTCACTCCACCGCGCAACAACTCACAAGATGGCGCCGGCGGGCCGACATCACCGACCTCCTGCTCTGAGAAGAGTGATAGCACATCCATTTCGATGAGAACTACCGAACCTGCGTCTGAGCATGTCATACATTGCATGCTCCAAAAGCTCCAGCACTCTCTACAAGCGGATTTTACCAAACTGGCACAAGATGTGCGCTCTGACATCAGAGAAATTACTGAACGCACAGCCTTACCAGAGGAAAAAAACGGAGGAGCTCATAGATGCACACAACAAGCTGGCTGCGGCCTGTGACACAACAGAAACTAGACTGTCATACTTAGAGACCAAACTTGCTGATCAAGAAGACGTTCGCCTTAGAGGGATATCTGAAGAAATTAAACCATCGGAATTGCAAGATTATGCAACAGGTCTGTTTAAAGCCCTATGCCCAACTCTCACACTGGAAGAACTCAGGCTTGACCGCATCCACCGTCTCCCGAGGCCTAAGTTCCTGGCAAATACAGCTGCCAGAGATGTAATCACGCGCATGCATTATTACACTTCCAAAGAATTGGTAATGAGAGCGGCGAGAAACCCAGATAGCATTCCTCCGGAATTCCAAAAAGTCAAGCTCTTTGTTGATCTATCTGCGGTGACACTCGCTAAACGCAAACATCTATCACCTATCATGAAAGCACTCCGTGACGCCGACATCCCTTATAAATGGGGATATCCTACACGCATCATACTGAGAAGAAATGGGATAGAACATCAGATCCACTCGGTATCAGACGGGACCAAAATGCTCAGAGAATGGGATGTGTCAATCACCGTCCCGGATGCAACAACATCATCCCAAAACCCAGATCTACCACTGATGAAAGTCAACAAAGACTGGTCCACGGGACCCAAACGCTACTAACTAAGAACTGGCTTCCCTCTCGCTGTCCCAGCTGGATTCGTGAGCATGATCTCTATACCTATCACGATAACGTTTACGTTGTGTTATTTTTTGTTTTGTTAATACGTATTATTTGTTATTCATTGTTTTTACGTTGCCGCTTGCTAAAAATAATTGTGACACAAGGTTGTTAAGATACCTAGCGAAAAAAGAAAAATGTTAAATGTCTATAGCAAGGCAGTTAATTTAGATGATGGCGTTTATGTTTATATCCGAATCGGATTGCAAAATTATAGGCTTTCCAGACCGGCCCAACATACTTAGCCCAATTATACGGTCAGTTACGCCTTTTAAAGGTTCCACCCTCCCCCCCACTTCGCTCCATGGGGCCCTTTAAAAAGATTTTTTCTCTTAGGTTGGATGACTTCTATCCGACCCTCTCCCTGTATATAGTTCTCTTTTCCTTTTTCTCCCTTATTCCCACCCCCGTTCCCACATCCTAACACATACATACCATGTGCTATAAGAAGATATAAGGTTCGACCACTCCTCTACATCTCAACTATGAAAATTACATTACTCATTATAGAGACGTCAACCAAGCAACACCTCAGACATACCCGATATAAATGGCAGACACTAATGTACCTACCTTGTACGACAACTCACTTAGAAACGGAGTGGTACACACGGACAACTCGAAATAACTTAAATATAATACGCAGCGATAAAGTACGCATCTCTACTATAAAATTATGGCATTAAATATTCTAACACTTAACGATAAAGGACTGAATTCTCCACATAAAAGGTGAATGGCCCTAGAAGAGGCTCGTAAAGCGAAAGCCTCTATAGCTTTTTTTCAAGAAACTCACCTTCTACGCTCCAAGATGCCCAAACTCTTCTCAAAACAATACCCCATAAGTTTCCACTCCGGATACCTGAAAAAGAAAAGAGGGGTCTCAATCCTAGTCAGCAAAGATGTCACTTTTTCACTGCACAGAAAGAGGGGAGACAGGGAAGGCAGGTTTCTACTCGTCCAATGTCACATCAATAATGAGCCCTACACCCTCCTTAACGTCTATGGCCCACATGACAACCAGGCTACATACCTCAACAAAATCTTAACGATCGCAGATGCTCACAAATTTGGAACAATCATAATAGGGGGGGACACCAACTTCATATTAGATAACACTTTAGACTCCTCCTCAAATCTCAGAGTATCCCGCAAAACCCTTGCCCAACGCACCTCCTCGACCGGTGCCATCAAACAACACCTTCACGATTCAGGCTATGTAGATATTTGGAGGATACTCCATCCAGCAGAAAAAGACTTCTCATTCCACTCCCAAGTCCATAACTCATATTCAAGAATTGACAGGTTCCTCATACACTCATCATTAATACCCTGCATCCAAGACACAAAAATCGGTCTCATAAGTTGGTCGGACCATGCCACAATCACGCTTACCATATCCACCCAATACCCCAACAGAGGGGGAGGCTCTTGGAGACTAAATGACTCCCTACTGAAAAATCCTGACATTGTCGCTCAACTCAAAACAGAATTAGACACATACTTCCAGAATAACCCCAAGGAAGACACCTCCATCCCGATAACTTGGCAGGCACACAAAGCAGTAATGAGAGGCGTATTTATAAAAGTAGCTAGTTATGCTAATAAGAAAAGACAAAAAACGTACAATGACCTACTCCAACAGATAAAAACTCTAACACACACAAACAAAGAAAACCCATCTCCGACGACCTACGTAACACTCAGGCAATTACAATCCCAACTTCAAGATCTAGAATTAGATAAAACCAATTTTATCTTACAGAAATACAAACACAAATTCTTTGCACAAGGAAATAAAGCAGGAGCGGTCCTAGCATCTAAGTTAAAATCTCGGATGGCTAACTCTAGGGTGGTATACTTGCTACGACCTGACAAAACCAAAATCATCAACCCACAAGACATTGTTGAAACGTTCGCAACCTACTATAGCTCCCTTTATAACCTATCATCAGACAAAGGCACACACACGCCCTCAGTATCACAGATACAAGATTTCCTTAGCACGGTACACCTCCCTACATTAACTCAAGCAGAAATAGACGCACTCACCAAACCATTTTCGGTAGAAGAACTGGAAAACGCGATTAAGAAATTACCCTCCCACAAATCACCAGGACTGGACGGCTTTACCAACTTACACTACCAGACTTTCTCCGACACCTTAGCCCCACACTTCACCGACCTTATCAACCACTGTTTTTCCACTGGAGTGATGCTGTCGGAGATGCTACAAGCAAACATTTCTACGCTCCCCAAACCAGGCAAACCAGCAACACTTTGCCAAAATTTCAGACCCATCTCATTACTTAATTGCGATACCAAAATTTACGCCAAGATAATTGCAGACCGTCTCTAACTCATTCTCACATGAATAGTTCATAACGACCAGTCAGGATTTATCAAAACTAGACAGGGCTCAGATAATACGAGGCAAATACTAAATATCCTAGCTCACATGGACACACACAACCTGGAAGGCCTTCTCCTGGCGCTGGACGCAGAGAAGGCCTTTGACAGGCTTAACTGGGAATACATGAACCAAGTACTGCTCAAATTCGGATTCCCCCAGGTCTATATCAGAGGAATTATGGCACTATACTCAACTCCATCAGCTCGGGTCTCCAACGCAGGATTCATCTCAAACCCTTTTCATATCACTAATGGCACGCGCCCCCTGTCTCCCCTGTTATTTGTGTTGTCCCTCGAACCATTAGCATGCAAAATCCGACGACACGACAATATCAAAGGCATATTCATTAATAACATTGAATATAAATTGTCGATGTTCGCGGATGACATACTTATCTCCATGTCACAACCGGATATATCTCTGCCGCATATTCTCCACACACTTGAGGAATATAGTTATATCTCCTACTACAAGCTCAACCAAACGAAAACCCAGGCTTTACCTATACGTCTCCCGACTACAGAAATTACAAAAATGAAACTTAAATACACACTAGATTGGAGACAAACTTCCCTCACCTATCTAGGAGTGAAAATCACAGGCACACTTAGAGGCATTAGTACATGCAATTTCTCCACCCTGCCATATACCTGTAAACTGATTTTGCATAAATGGAAAGATGTCATGTTATCCTGGTTCGGCCGGATAAACGCCATCAAAATGATGGTCTTACCAAAAATACTATACATTTTCCGAATGCTACCAATCCCTATTTCACCTACGTTACATAAACAAATACAATCTATGTTGACAGCCTTTATATGGGACTCGAAAAAACCCAGGTTACCCTTAACCCTCCTACAAACCCCAAGCAAAGAGGGGGGAATGGGATTCCCCAATGTAGCAGCCTATCACAGAGCAGCCATGCTGGAACACGCTGTGAAAATGCATGCCCCGAAACACACACTACAATGGGTTGACATTGAGAATGGATATGACCCCAAAGGCTCAGTGATTGACTACATGTGGACCCCCAAACATCTCAGAGACAAGCGCAAACCATTACTGCCACTAACCAAGTACACCATCCAGACTTGGGACTACGTACACCGCTCCAGCGGTAATGACGCTAAGTTTTCCCTCTGGGCATCTATCACATCTTTGAACTCGGTGTCCCCATGGTTGTCCCTGGGTGGGTGGGGGGAAAAGGGGATCCTCCGAATTGCAGACCTATGTACACAAGGTTCTATAATACCATTCCCTGTGCTCAGAACAAAACACCACCTGCCCCCATCATTTATCTTCCCCTATATCCAACTGAAAAGTTTAATTTCTGACAGGGTATTTACACAAGACACACCTGATACCCAACGCATGCTCCTATACAACAAATGTCATTATACACCGATCAGAAACAAAACCCTGACGAGTTGCTATTCTCTATTACTGAACCAAATGCCTAAACCAGAATATAAATACCAAACAAAAATGGAGGGAAGAATGCACCCACTCCCCCACAGACAAACAACAATGGTTGACATCACTCCAGGCTCTGAAAAACATCACATCTTGTTACTCCCACATTGAGGCTCATAGAAAACTGATTTACCGATGGCACTACACACCTGACATAATTCATAAGATGTTCCCCCAATCCTCATCTAACTGTTGGAGATGCGACAGGGATAGGGGTACAATGACTCATATCTGGTGGGGTTGTCCAGAGATACAGCCACTGTGGATGGAAACACAACATATATGGGAACAACTGGGGATTCAAATCCCACCGCTAACACCTATGATGGCCCTTTTCTTATTAATCCCAAGCAAAGTGTCTCGTGCGGACACTCACCTACTGCTGATGACCACTTTAGCTACGAGAAATGTAATTGCAGGCCACTGGAAACAATCAGGTTGCCCACTTCCAGTCTTGATCTGGCACAAAACCAGACATTTTCTCAGATATGAGGTTGTAACGGAGCTCCGTGTACTCCGACCGAGTACCCTCCGTTGATGGATGCTCCTAGCGCTCTCAGAGGACTCCAAGCACTGCAGACGACACCACAACCACCGCAGGCTCCACAACCGCCGTAGCTTAACTGGAGCCGCGCCGTCTTCCTTCCACCCTGGATCGGCTTCTGTCCTCCAGGACCGTGTGGGGAAGACCTCTCCTCCAGGAGAGCGTAACAGGAACAAGCTCTTAAAAGAGCTAAGTGATTAAGAGCTCAGGGGAATATGCAGCGCATAGCAATCCCCAGTGTGATATAGCAGTTCCCTCCAATAACGAGACACGGCTACGTATTGAGGGTCAGAAGAGGTCTGAGGTGCTGGAACACCCAGCCTGGTTTTTATTACCATTTTGAAAATACAGCACACCCACAGGGCGGGACAAAACAACCAATCATACACGTACATCATTAAAAACACTCCCAGTAATTACACACAAAATCCTCCCCTATGTCTGTGATATAATTATGCTACACAAGGGATTAACATAATTATCACAGACAGTAAAAATACAGTTTTTACACAACATTCATAACTCCCAAAATATACATCACATTCGCATAAAAATACATATTCACAATCAATCCATTCAGGGGAACAACATACTCAAAAATCATACGAATTGGACCAGGGGTTCAGAAGTTAGTACAAATGTGCATTTGACCTTCTGGAAGCATGGTTTTACAGGGCCCTCTATCCTGGAGACAATGGGGGGAAGTAATTCAATTATCCAGGACTAGAGGCAGACTCCATTAACCACATGGTTGCAAAACAACATAAAACACTTTAAAATACATAAAGTCACATTTTACACATAACACACAGACATTTCACATATCCCCAGATAGCTGGGATCTGAGCGCACAAAACTACCGAATAGCGCGCAGATCCTATTCACACAGTTCAATTGCCACGGAGCTAAAGTCTTTCCCATAGTCTTTCATTATATGAATAGGCTCCATGGCATAGCCATCTGGGGTATCACCGCTCACACAGGGCCATAGTCATAAGGAAGGAGGCTGGCAAATAGGCTTCTCCACAATCCAGGGAAGCAGGGCAATTTCTCATTTAAAGGGCCAGTTACAAATAGCGATTTGTAACACATCTCCCCTTTGGGGGGAAGACTAACCAGGCACCTGACCTTCTGTCGGTCAGTGCCTCCGTTAGTCGATCCACCAACCCACAATAAACAGATGTCCGAGTAGCCCCCCCACAACATCAAAGTACAGGAACAGCCCACCCACAACACACAGTCACTGCACCTGGGTATTTGGCTGTGGTAATGAGGCCACATGCCGAGGGTACTTGAAGGGCAGAGGCCAACTGCACTCTGCCCAGATGCCAGCTCTTCTGCTGGGGTAGCCTGCAGGACATCAGGCTCTGGACCAGGGAAAAAGGTAGGGCAGAGGCCGACTGCACTCTGCCCAGCTGCCAGCTCTTCTGCTGGGGTAGCCTGCAGGACATCAGGCTCTGGACCAGGGAAAAAGGTAGGGCAGAGGCCGACTGCACTCTGCCCAGCTGCCAGCTCTTCTGCTGGGGTAGCCTGCAGGCTCTGGACCAGGGACAAAGGTAGGGCAGAGGCCGACTGCACTCTGCCCAGCTGCCAGCTCTTCGGCTGGGGTAGCCTGCGGGACATCCGGCTCTGAACCAGGGACAAAGGTAGGGCAGAGGCCGACTGCACTCTGCCCAGCTGCCAGCTCGTCTGCTGGGATGCTTGGGACATAGTCCGGCTCAGAAGCCAAGGGAACATGGACGACAGTAGGGGTTAACATTGCCTCTGTTAACTCTGGTGCCACGCTAGGAGTTACCTGGGGAGGGGAATTTGTACTTACCCCCTCCTCTGGGTGTCCCGGTGAGGGTAGTTGGGGATCTGGAAAGGCTGTCCAGCATTCCTGTAGGTCAGGCACAGAGACCACGGTCCCATCTGCGCCGTCTGGGGGATTGGTGTCTCCCCTTGTTAGGGTAAGCTGCCGCTGGGGAGAGGGTGTGCTGTGCTCCTTTCCCGGAAACACAGGCTGCCGCTGGAGAGGGAGACCGCCTGTCTCCACTCCCGTAACATTGTCCTGTTGCTGTAGAGAGGGACCAACTGTCTCTGCTCTCTGTAGGACACACTGCTGCTGGGGGGGAAGGACGGCACCTTCGGCCCCCTGGGGTACACACTGCCGCTGGAGAGGGAGACCGCCTGTCTCCACTCCCTTACCATTGTCCTGTTGCTGTAGAGAGGGACCAACTGTCTCTGCTCTCTGTAGGACACACTGCTGCTGGGGGGGAAGGACGGCACCTTCGGCTCCCTGACACTCACTCTGGGGTTGGGGATCTTCCCAGTAAACCTCTACGATATCCTTCCAGCTGAAGGGCTCTAGACCTGGTTCTGCTTGTCGGGTAGGTTGGGGCTGCACGGAGCTGAGCAGGTGTAGGTAGTCTTGCTCCAGCTCCCACTCCCTTGTTACCAGGTGGGTCATGTCTTCTCTCACCTCGCGTTCGTCAGCCCAGACATACATGCCCATCCGGTAGTCGTAGATGTCCCAAAACCTAGACTCCTCCGTGCTGCCGAAATCAAGATCCTCCTCCATGGCATCCTGAAGTAGACCAGGACCATCATAATTATCCCCCTCCGGTAGGTCGTGCTCGGCCACCCAGGGAGTAAGTCGAATGGTATGCCACCAGAGGGCCTGGTATGCGTTGTCTAGCCCGATCTCTCGCCATACCAGGGTCTCCAGTCTTGCCACCCACTCATCTAGGGGCTGCTCCCCCAATAGACATATTCGCATTGCCACACGCTTCTGTAGCCGCTGCTCATCACTGGGGAGGCCCTCACCTCGCCGCCACTGGGCCTCTTCCAGGGCATCATACCAGAGTTCCCTTCTGGCTGCATCCCTGTAATCTGCGGCCTCCTTCTCCTCCTCATCATGGAACGCTGTCCGCAAACCAGCTGATTCCATCCTGTTGTAGCCAGGGGCGCTGCCCAATGGCTAGCGTTGCCCTCAATTGTAACTCCAAACGTTACCAGTGTCTCTGAGCTGCTTCTCCTCGCACTAGGACGCCATCCCACCGCTTGCCACCAATGTAACGGAGCTCCGTGTACTCCGACCGAGTACCCTCCGTTGATGGATGCTCCTAGCGCTCTCAGAGGACTCCAAGCACTGCAGACGACACCACAACCACCGCAGGCTCCACAACCGCCGTAGCTTAACTGGAGCCGCGCCGTCTTCCTTCCACCCTGGATCGGCTTCTGTCCTCCAGGACCGTGTGGGGAAGACCTCTCCTCCAGGAGAGCGTAACAGGAACAAGCTCTTAAAAGAGCTAAGTGATTAAGAGCTCAGGGGAATATGCAGCGCATAGCAATCCCCAGTGTGATATAGCAGTTCCCTCCAATAACGAGACACGGCTACGTATTGAGGGTCAGAAGAGGTCTGAGGTGCTGGAACACCCAGCCTGGTTTTTATTACCATTTTGAAAATACAGCACACCCACAGGGCGGGACAAAACAACCAATCATACACGTACATCATTAAAACCACTCCCAGTAATTACACACAAAATCCTCCCCTATGTCTGTGATATAATTATGCTACACAAGGGATTAACATAATTATCACAGACAGTAAAAATACAGTTTTTACACAACATTCATAACTCCCAAAATATACATCACATTCGCATAAAAATACATATTCACAATCAATCCATTCAGGGGAACAACATACTCAAAAATCATACGAATTGGACCAGGGGTTCAGAAGTTAGTACAAATGTGCATTTGACCTTCTGGAAGCATGGTTTTACAGGGCCCTCTATCCTGGAGACAATGGGGGGAAGTAATTCAATTATCCAGGACTAGAGGCAGACTCCATTAACCACATGGTTGCAAAACAACATAAAACACTTTAAAATACATAAAGTCACATTTTACACATAACACACAGACATTTCACATATCCCCAGATAGCTGGGATCTGAGCGCACAAAACTACCGAATAGCGCGCAGATCCTATTCACACAGTTCAATTGCCACGGAGCTAAAGTCTTTCCCATAGTCTTTCATTATATGAATAGGCTCCATGGCATAGCCATCTGGGGTATCACCGCTCACACAGGGCCATAGTCATAAGGAAGGAGGCTGGCAAATAGGCTTCTCCACAATCCAGGGAAGCAGGGCAATTTCTCATTTAAAGGGCCAGTTACAAATAGCGATTTGTAACAGAGGTATTATCTGCCACCACACCCAGCCAGACCCAGATAGCTCGGTCAAACTGGCAAAAATGGACAGATCTAGAAACAAACAAAGGCCTACACAATTTTCAAACAACACTCCCCTCTGACTAAACTTAACTACGAGGAAAAATTGCATTAGAACAATAATTCTTAACATAAGACTAT
This sequence comes from Pelobates fuscus, assembly GCF_036172605.1. Classification (NCBI taxonomy): domain Eukaryota; kingdom Metazoa; phylum Chordata; class Amphibia; order Anura; family Pelobatidae; genus Pelobates; species Pelobates fuscus. The sequence goes on along the minus strand of NC_086319.1, from coordinate 2,073,788 downwards.
GTCATGTTTTAAATGTATGTACCTGTACCTAGGGAATTGATCCCAGGAATGTGATATCGTATGACAACCATGTAGCACCATACCATTGATAAGTGACCATATTTCCTAGTATCTCCACCCATGACAAAAAATTCTCAGTGGCCGATTGACTGATGATCACATCGAACAGTACCCTCAGTAGTTGGAGACAACCCTTAAGACTTTTATGTTTTTGGTGAACCTTTTACCATTAATAAACCAAAAAATACAACCATGTTTACTCGTCTAACTGTACAACCGCACTTGATAAGTATGTTGTAACGACACATTTTATATGCTACAATATATTTTGGATGTATATTTCCCCTGTTCCCCTCCCCCCCCTCTTCCTTTCTGTATCCCTCCCCATTTTGAAATCTGAAAATTCATTCAATAAAATACTAATTACAAAAAAAAAACAGGGGACAGTTATGGGGACCAGGTTTGCTCCCAGTTATGCCAACCTCTTGTGGGAATCCTCAGCCATCTTTGGAGGGCATAACTGGAATGCAAACTTGGTCATCTATTTTAGATACATTGACGATATGTTTTTTTTTTTATCTGGGAAGGATCTGAGTATTCTCTTAACCAGTTTTTACATCACTTAAATTCCAATATCATGCTATTATTTTAACTTGGGAATATAGCAAATTTGCTATTAATTTTTTAGATTTGGAAATTTTTATACATGAAAATCAGGTAAATACAAAAACCTTTTACAAAAAAAGTGTGTAACAATAATGCCATAGACATGTCAAGTTGTCATTGTAAACCATGGTTGCATGGAATCCCAAAGAGCCAGTTTCTTCGCCTTTGAAGGCACTGTTCCCGCCTACATGATTTCGTTAAACAGTCACAAAGACTCAAAAAGAAATTTATTGAAAAAAATTATCCAATCAAAAATTTAGATCAAACTTTATTAGAAATTAAAGACAGTAATAGAACAGATCTTTTAAAATATAAGAATAAAAATTCAGAAAAGTCTTTCTCACTGCCAATCATTTTTTATTTTAATAACAAAAGTAATGCTATGAAAAAAATAATAAATAAACATTGGCATATATTAAAACACGATGGATTTTTAAATTGACTTATCCCAGACAGACCCAATATTGTTTTTAGAGGGGCACCCAGTTTTAAATCCATTCTCACTAAAACCTTCACTAAGGAATACATTGTTCCCCCTTATTCCTTTTTTGTCTAAACCTAACGTTTTTTTTAAATGCAATAAATGTATAGTCTGTAGAAGCACAAATCGCACTATTAAATCGAAAACGACAGTTTAAATCAATGATTACACAGAAAACGTATTTAATTAACGATTTCATTAGCTGTAATACTAAAAATGTAATTTATCTATTGGAATGCCCGTGCAGACTCCAATATATTGGCATGACGACAAGGGGTATTTTTTTAGGTCCCCCCCCTAAGGGGTGGGGCCAGGGGGAGGACATTAGGTCCTCCCCCCTCTTTCTAATTTAGGGCCCCCACCCACCCACCAAGGGGTGGGGGCCAAGGGGGAGGACATTAGGTCCCCCCCTAATTAGTGTGTAGGGCCCCCACCCACCGCTCAGGGTTGGGGGCCAGGGGAGGACATTAGGTCCCCCATAATTAGTATTCAGGGGCCCCACCCACCGCTCAGGGATTGGGGCCAGTGGGGGAGGACATCAGGTCCCCCCCTTATTCTAATTTAGGACCCCCACCCGTCGCTCAGGGGTGGGGGCCGGGGAGGGGCAATAGGTTAGAAAAATACTCTTAAAAAAAAAAGGGAAAACCCTTCTCACTGTTTACTAGACATGCCCCTACTCGCGGTATAGCGAGTAGGGTCAAAATTTACTAATACTAAGTAATCTTTACTTGGTATTAGTAAATGTGGCTGAAAGACCAATTTAGGTCTTTCAGCCTTTTGGTAGATAGCTCCCTAATACCGTGGGAATTAGGGAGTTATCTACCAAGCGGCTGCAAGACAAGTTCCGAAATTCTGAAGTGCTGAAGTTCCGAAATGCCGAAGTTGCTGAAGTTCCGAAGTGTTGAAGTGCTGAATTGCCGAAGTGCCGAAGTGCCGAATTTTCGAAGTCCCGAATTTCGGAATGCCGAATCGAACCGAAACATTTTCCCATGCACATGCCTAATTTTTTTTATAAATATATATGTCCTAATTTTTTTCTCCTTATTTTTGAATTGTATAATTTTAATTACTGTATTAATTTTTTGCTTTTCATTCAATATGTCTTATTTGTATTCATATTTACAGTTACTTTTATATTTTTATTTAAAAAATTGCACTATAAATATATTTTTTTTCTGTGATTTTTATCATTTTATGATAAGATATAATGGTTTTTAGATCAATATATTTCCCCAATTATTTACCTTAAAACTCAACTAGGTTTAATTGCCATTGTTTACTTTTTACTTAATCTGGTCCTATTCTTTGAAAATAAGGGAGACATAAAATATAATGGATGTCCTATCTGTACAAGAATACACTGCATTATGCTGGAAACCCATCCCTCTATGATTGCACTAGCCGGTCTTGCCACACCTCCCCCATTATGACACGGCGATCCCATTTCCTCACAGACGCATCATTGAGTATACATACTGAGAAGAGGGACACACGTGCACTCGCATCCCTTACAACACCTCCCCCATTATGACATGGCAATCCCAATTCCTCACAGACGCATCATTGAGTATACGTACTGAGAAGAGGGACACACACGCGCACTCGCATCCCTTACAACACCTCCCCCTATTATGACACGGCGATCCCATTTCTTCACATACGCATCATTGAGTATACGTACTGAAAAGAGGGACACACGCGCACTCGCATCCCTAACAACACCTCCCCCCATTATGACACGGCGATCCCATTTCCTCACATACGCATTGTGACGAAACCAACCTCTCCACTGGGCATTGGAGAAGCCTGCTTGCCCGCCTCCTACCTGCTGACTATGGCCCCTTGAAAATTGGTACGTTTAGAGAACTATATTTGGGCATATTGTATTTTATTGTGCGACTGCTGGCCCTTTAAGCACAGTGAATGGTATTTTATTGTACTGCTGCTGGCCCTTTAAGAACTGTCTGGGGACATATTGAGACTTTGGGTAACAATACCCTTTAAGACTATGGCCCCTGAAAAGTATGAACTTTTATTGTGTGTGTATGGCCCTTTAAGAACCGTCTGGGGACATATTGTGACTTTGCTGAACAATGCCCCTTTAAGACTATGTCCCCAGACCGGTAAAATAACTTGTTCCTGGCTTTCTCCCTCTTGGTTCAGTAAATAGGGCTTACTGAACCAAGTACCACACAGGCGGACCACCCAGAAGCTAAAGTGTGCAGGCAATTTACCTCCCAGGCTGGGAGGTTACTGCAGGTTAATTGCCGAGCGCTGGGTGGCCGCCATTCGGCATCCGAACACGTGGCGGCGGCCATTTTGGTCATTCGAATGCGGTCAGCGGTGTATGTTAAAGATTCTGTGGAACTAAAATCGGCTACACATTTTGCCGAACACCGCTGACCCTTACCTTCTCCCATACTGAACTTGCAGCTCCAGAGACTAAGTCCCGTTCGAAATGGGACTTAGTCGTTTTTTCGCATGAAATTGACCGGCCGCACAGCCCAAATCTATGGAACTGTTTTGGGCAGGAAATTGTGCTTGCGGTCGGTCATAAAGGGACTTCCAGCTAACTTTTGATCCGCTGGAGGGATTTGGCTGAATTTTGGAAGGGTGTATGTTTAAAGTGTGCTGATTCTAAATATATGGTTTTTGGGAAGATTGGATATACGGTTTTAAAGTTATAGCACATGTATAAAAACTGTATTTTCCCTGGCTGTAATAATTATGTTAACTGGTTATCTGAGGGGAGGGAACTTGTGGGTTGTAACCGTTATGCTATTGGCTGTTTTACCCCTCTCCTGTGGGCGGTCTTATATGTGTAAGATGGAAATAAAAGCAGACTGGGTGTGCCAGCACCTCAGATCATCTTGTACCTTCATGAAGTTTCGGCTCATGTTTGGGGGGATTGGAAAACTACACTCTGGGGATTGCTATAATCACTATACTCCCCAGGGTATTATCGCTGAGCTCTGCTAAGAGCTTGTTCCTGTTCCTGCTCTCTGGAATTCGGAGAGGTCCATCTACTGGAAGCTAGACCCTGGTCTTGGGTCCAGAGTGGGTAGCGTGGCGAGACCCCAACCAAGCTGCGGCGGTTCGTGGGAGTCTACAGTGGTTATGGTGTCTGGTGGAGTGCTTGGAGACCTCGGAAAGCACTAGGAGCATCCGTCAGCGGAGGGTACCCGGTCGGGGTGCCAGCGGTTCCGTTACACGCATCATTGAGTATACGTACTGAGAAGAGGGACACACGTGCACTCGCATGCCTTACAACACCTCCCCCCATTATGACGCCACGATCCCATTTCCTCACAGACGCATCATGAAATAGATGTACTGAAAAGAGGGACACGTGTGCACTCGCATCCCTTACATCACCTCCCCCCATTATGACGCCGCAATCCCATTTCCTCACAGACGCATCATTGATTATATGTACTGTGAAGAGGGAGGCCTGCGCACTCGTATCATTTACAAGTTATATGCGTTCCATCCATGATAACACCATGTGACGCGGAAATATAGTTGTACATCACGTGACCAAACTCATACAAGCTCCCACTATTATTGTAATCTTCGTTTTTGCAAAATTATTGTTGTATGTTCTTTTTTAATTATAATATGTATTGTTCAGCTATATATATGAATGTTTAAAAGCGAACTTTGTATATATTTTTTCTGTCTCCCAATGATGATGTCATTTGGGCGCCAATTAAAAAAATTAATTGCAATAATCTCCCTGTATATAGCTCTTTATGTCAGGCTTACCACTTAACCCTTATTTCTACTAGAAGAAGCCCTGTGAGGCGAAATGTGTTTAGAAACGTTGTATTGTTTTATTTCTGGCTACCTTTGTGTGTTTGCCACATTCCTTTTTTCTTTATTTCTTTTCTTTTATGTCACACTGCCTGACACTTTCATCCACTGCTCTAAAGAGGATCTAAAGAATCAAAGGGGGGGGGGGGGGTTATACCACCAGCGGCCTTCACATCGAGCAGTAAGTCTGCTCAGCCAAATGTGAGTACATTTGAGTACTCAATATTGGTTTTAATAGCAACAGTGAGCACTATATTTTGTTGCAGTTTTTATCTTTTCAACTGGGCTCCCCCTCACTACTACATTACCGGAGGTCTTTGAAATACCACACATATCCCAGAAGTGGGAATTATACCACTCTATGCACTACAAACCAGAGTTGGATTGAGCTCTGGAAAATGTGAGTAATATCTACCTATTTAATTCATACCTTTATAGAGTTTCTATATATATACTGTACCACTGGAGTCCCTTTCTCTGTTTTCTTATATGTACTACTGGATCCCAAGTTACGTTTGATCTAGGAACTGCTATCAACAGTTTGCTGTTTCCCCTACGAATCTACCTTTCCATTTGGAGTGTTTCATTTGAACATTTTATATTTTAAGTATTCTTATCTATAGGTGCTACCTTTTCCTCTCCTTTTATCCTTATATGTTTTGTATAAACATACTATCTGTATATAAACATACTATCTATATATACATACTATCTCTATATAAACACACTATCTATCTATATATAAACATACTATCTATATAAACATACTATCTATATAAACATACTATCTATCTCTATATAAACACACTATCTATCTATATATAAACATACTATCTATATATACATACTATCTATATAAACATACTATCTATATATATATACTATCTATATAAACATACTATCTATCTCTATATAAACACACTATCTATCTATATATAAACATAGTATGTTTTTTATAGATAGTATGTTTATATAGATAGTATCTATATAAACATACTATCTCTATATAAACACACTATCTATATAAACATACTATCTTTATATAAATATAATATCTATATATAAACACACTATCTATATAAACATACTATCTTTATATAAATATAATATCTATATATAAACACACTATCTATATAAACATACTATCTCTATATAAACACACTATCTATATATACATACTATCTATATAAACATACTCTCTATATAAACATATCTATCTTTCTATCTATCTATCTATATGTATATACATATATACAATCCATAGATACATAATGTAGCAGACTTCATTCCCTTGCGTTCAGTTGTCTGTACCCCCTGGTTTGTCTCCCGAATAGAAGAATCACATAGATTTCAAGATCAGAGACAGCATGGGTTTACTTCAGGGAGATCATGCCAAACTAATCTCATTGATTTTTTTGATTGGGTAACTAAAATAATAGATCAGGGTGGTGCAGTAGACATTGCTTACCTAGATTTCAGTAAGGCTTTTGACACTGTTGCACATAGAACCTCGTTCAGGAGCTTGCTCCCACCGAACGCCTTTCATTTCCCGCACGGTTAACCGAACTTCGAAGGAAGTGGAAGTTCTAGCAGTGTTTGCGCCATTGAGTGTTCAATTTGAGTTACATGCACGTGACGGTCTAACACAGCTCTATTTGTTCGCAGCTAAAGATGGTCACTACCACGTGTTCGGCAATACGAACGACGACCTCCCAGACGATCAAGTTGCGGTTAAGCATTAGTCAATGGAGTTAATGAGCTGCACACTCCACTTATGGGTGGTCCAACGGTTCAGAAGTTGGTTCGGTAAGCAAACAAAATAAGTACAATTAATTCTGTACATCTCCTGTACCGAACCTGGTGATTAAAAAAGGCATTGCTCCCTAAAAGCCAGAGGGAGCGCTCATCGGTGTTCACACAGGAACCCTTAAAAGCAGACCGTCTGTTGTCCTCAGTTCTCTGGATTTGTTTTGGACCATCTTTTCGTGGCCGGCCTGACAGGCGATTCCGTTCTACCAAACTGATCTGAGAACTATTTTGATATGTTGGGCACTCAGATCTGGGCTATTCGGGGATATACAACTTGTGGGGTTCCTGTAAAATATGAATATGTTTTGGGGGTGTTTTATGTATGTTTCCTGTATTTTCCTGTAAGAGATTACTCAGTTTTGACTCAATTATCTCTCAGACACAGGGACGCCTGGGAGGGTCTTGTGTGTATTTTGAATGGAGACTCCATGCTGGGGGTCTGTGCAGAAAAGGCTGTTTTTGAGCTGAATAAATCCATTGTACTCTCAGAACTGTGTGTCGTCCAGTTACTGAGAAGGATAGAGATATTCATATTTCAGCGCCTTGTTCCTGAGTTCCTGTCTTCATTGATCCAGTGGAGGAAAAGTCCTTGTCAGGACAAGTGCTGTGTTACACATACTATCTATATAAACATAATATTTGTATTTACAGAATATATTTTTTTTTCAATACACCGATTCTCTCATTTAGATTAATCTGAATAATTTTTCCAGAAAGTTTAAATGAACAAAAGCCGTAACACTACATGGACGGAATCTGAACTTTTTCTATCAAATCGATTCAGCACTAGTCTACCGCTATTTATTACACATTTTTTACAATCTTCGCATGAAAATGTGTCTAGTGTAGAATACAATAACCCTATTCTAGCTGTGACTATTGTAATCCTTGCCTTAATACCAACTCAGTAAGAGAATCATAAAACTTGACTCTAGATCCTGAAACAAACATTTTGATACGAGTTGTGTGACAGTTTGGAGACCGATGTCGGCTGATTTCTAAGTTATTCTCAAACATTTCAGTAGCACAATTACGATGATTCAAATATGTTTGTTCAGAAATGTCCATTTCATGAGTGGAAATCATGAGATGTGCCGCTGGGGAATATAATTTAACTCCTCACTAATACATATTTGTAAAAAAGAGTGAAAAGTGAACAGAATATTAAAAATCAGAGTGACGTGATGCGTGCAAGCAATCTTATTAATGAATCAATGATAACGCTTATAAAACAAATAAACATTTTAACTGCATTATAGCTGTGGCAAAACAAGCCACTTAAGAATGTATTTTTATGTATGGGATACTATCCCTTTTAAGACTGTTAGAACCAAGTTAATAACTGTATATGTATATTGTGCGAACGAGAGCATTTGTATGCTGGCGGCAAGTAGTTTCACGAACAGTAGTTTCACGAACAGTGAATTTCAACACCGTTCGTGAAACAAACTAACTACCAAATAGGAGACCACACAAAGGAGGTTGTGTGGCCCCCATTAAATATTGCAACAATGTTTCCTTCGGTAATTATTGAGATTCAGGGTGGTCGCCATCTTGGATCCTTTGTTAGCCCAGCGGTATTTGGTCGTCGAGCGCCTGGAACAAAAATCGGCTACTCAACCGCACGAATACCGCTGGACTTCCAGACCGTTCGGGAGCACCGGTCCTTCGGTAGTTTGTTCCCCTATTGGCAGTCGGTACTTTGAATGTGAATGTAAAATAATATGTAGTTTGTGCGGCGTTCGGTTACTTATGCTGGGATCTGAGCGGTACTTTCACGAAATGTGTGCTCAGACCCCAGCTATCTACCGAACGTTCATTCGTTAATATAGGATGAATAATGTGAAAGTTACATATTTTTATGTGAAATGTAAGTTCTGCTGCACGGAGGGATAATCCACTTAACTAGATATTCTAGTGGGAATATCCCTCTCGTACAGCAGTGCATGATGGGAGAAATGTCCAGGTTGTTAAGTTCCCCATGTAGTCCCCTACTGTACAACCCCTGAAATGTCAGTAGGGAAACCCCTTGCATGGGGAATCCCATAAATACTGTGACCTGTGATTAAAAGCTCAGTTGACTCCCAGCCATGTGTCGTCTAGTTCTTGGGAAGGAAGGATTTAAACAACGCTACCGGGATTATTGTATGCTGTACTTATTTCGCCTGGATTATTTTATGATGTTCCTGTTACCCAGCGGATACTACCTCTCCGCTACAATAGCATAGAACAAATATCAGAAAACAAACATCTGTCCATCTATAGATACGTTACAGACACTCATACAGTGCTGTGTCCTTTTAATTACACCTGTTAGCTGCTACAATGTCTGTAACCTGAAATGTCCATCTATAGATATGTTACAGACACTCACACAGTGCAGTGTCCCTTTAATTACACCTATTACCTGTTACAGACACGCATACAGTGCTGTGTCCCTTTAATTACACCTGCTACCTGTTACAGACACTCACACAGTGCTGTGTCCCTTTAATTACACCTGTTACCTGTTACAGACACTCACACAGTGCAGTGTCCCTTTAATTACACCTGTTACCGGTTACAGACACTCACACAGTGCTGTGTCCCTTTAATTACAGTTGTTACCTGTTACGATGTCTGTAACCTGAAATGTCCATCTATAGATATGTTACAGACACTCACACAGTGCAGTGTCCCTTTAATTACACCAATTACCTGTTACAGACACTCATACAGTGCAGTGTCCCTTTAATTACACCTGTTACCTGTTACAGGCACTCACACAGTGCTGTGTCCCTTTAATTACACCTGTTACCTGTTACAGGCACTCACACAGTGCTGTGTCCCTTTAATTACACCTGCTACCTGTTACAGACACTCACACAGTGCTGTGTCCCTTTAATTACACCTGTTACCAGTTACAGACACTCACACAGTGCTGTGTCCCTTTAATTACACCTGTTACCTGTTACAGACACTCACACAGTGCTGTGTCCCTTTAATTACTCCTGTCACCTGCTACAGCGTCTGTAAAGGTTGTTAAGGTTATATTTTTTTCTATATCAAGGTTTTATTAAGGTTTTATCCCCCCGTTACTCATTACATCATCCTTAACATGGCAAAGTCCAATGTTTATTTAATAGTTTCCATTCGGACTTCTTGAATGGCTGCGTTTTATCAATTCGTACCAAAAGCCTGGACTGGACACATGAACTGATAGCCATTGTGTGGGAGGAAAATGAATCTGTAAGATAAGTGTTATGGAATCAAGCCTTGCCTTTTACTGCATCCGTTAGTGGATCATTTTTAGGGGGAGTAATACTCTAAGTTTCGCCTGATGGCGTCAAGTGTTACAGAAACAAAGTTTATCTGAGGAATGGAGATCAAATTCACGTCTGAAACATGTTCTGTCTCAGGAATAGTGTTAAAAAGCATGGGAATTCAACATTTAAACCGGACGACATTTCCAGCTGATAAAATCGACGATTCCTGGGTCACCATGTAGAAAAATAAAAATACATTTCCACCACAAAGATGCTTTATTGGCGAGCTAAGTGCACAGAAACGCAGATAATGTAACAAAACACAACTTTAGGGGCCATTATTCACTTAACTATGACTAGTCAGGCATGACAGTTGTCCAGGAAAATTAAGACCAGAATAGAGGAATTGGCTTTCTTTCTTTAACTTTCAAAAATATTCACATGTATCTAAAATACCCATTGCCAATTCCTCTATTCTGGCATATGATATATTTATATACATGGTATATTAATTCCTCTATATGACTTGTCTCTGGTTATTAGCATTTTTGACCGGAATAATGCCTTTCCTGTTGTTTTTTATTGAGGTGACAAAATGTTGTCTCAATCATCTATAATAAAGTTACAGCATTATGAAAAAAAACACCAAAATTGCTGCTCCCTGATTAACCAGGAGAAACTCCAGGGATCATTAGCCTGATACTCACATTCCAGTACCTGGCCACCACCAAGATTTTGTGAACCCAATATCTCTGGGTGTCTTAGGTTACCCCAAAATTAACATTATATATATATATATATACACCAATATACACTTAGAATTTAATTATATATGTATAATATGCAAATCAGATGTTTTAATTAGCTAAGAAAATATTATACATATGTGGCGAAAGTGACCTCGCCACTGGTTTTTGAGGGGCCTGTTTTCCAGCCTCCTGCCCTGTGACTATCCATGTTTCTATGTTTCTATGACTATGGCCCCTGTGGTGAACTTTGAGTTAAAGACTCTGTTTGTGCCTCTTGGACTTCTAACTGGAACAAATTCAAATTTTCAAAGTAGCACTTCGAACTCCCAAACAGTCTAAGTGAGTCGAAGTGGTCGCCGTTCAAACACATGGCGGCGGCCATCTAGTCAAACGCATCGAGTGGTGTTTGGTCGTCGAGTGCATGGAACTCAAATGGGGCACTCGACGGTACGAACACCGCTAAAACATTACCTTCCTTGAATGTTCAGCTGTTCGAACCGGAGTTGAACGGCATTCACTGACTATACACTGACTATATCCACGAACGGCTTGTTCGGAAAATTTGAACGTTATTTCGAATTCTCAAAGTAGACCGGCCACACAGCCTGATTCTCTGGAACTGTTTTGGGCATGAAACCATGCATGTGGTCGGTCGAAATGGGACTTCCATAGAATTCCTGAACCCCTGAAATGATCTGGGTGATTTTTGTATATAATACAAAAAAAATCACCCAAAAATACAGGTGGAAAGACTTAAAGTGGGGAGGTAAAACACAAAGAAAGAGTTTACCTATGTAGTAATACCCCACACTGTAGAATCTAACAGAAATAGAACTCCTCCCAGTCCTCTCAAAATATGTAAAGAATATAAGATCTACAGTAGGAAGAAAACAAATATCATGGTGTACTATCTAAAACTTCCTTTAAAAGTGGTGTTCAAGGTTGCACTCACTAGAAATAATTTGATTGAAGGCACATCAAAAAGTAAGGTTGACAGAGAATCTTCTCCATGTTATGGGCATGTAGGAGAGATAAATTATATATTAATAGTGATAATCTCCTACAATAGTGTAAGGAGTTTAAAACCAAGCCTGGCGGCAAGAAGATTTTACACATTGGAGACTGGATCTTCCACTCTGAATTTACCCCTGAGGAAGTCTGTAGCATCAGACGAAACGCGTAGGGTTGGGACTATTGTAGGAGATTATCTATGTAAGCTTTGTAAGGTTTGTTTCCCTGTCCCTAACAAGGTCCATGTGGTTGTACACCTTGCTTGGAAACTTGCATAAAAGGCCAGTGTGGCACCATTAAAATTCAGTTCCTGTTTACCCTCAACACAGAGCCTTGTCTCATGTTTGTAGGGGAAAGCTATACCTGCTATAATCCCTGCTTTTGGGGTTGCTCTTTTGGAGTGTTATAATCACTAGCTCTTCTAAGAGCTGTTCCTGCAACGCTCTCTGGGGTAGGAGAGGTCTGCCCACTGGAAGCTGGACCCTGGTCTTGGGTCCAAGGTGGGTGGAGGCTAGCGAGTTTCCAGTAGGTAGACCTCTCTTGTAATCCAGAGAGCAGGAACAGCTCTTACAAGAGCTAGTGATTATAGTCTGGGGAGTATAGTGATTATAGCAATCCCCTGAGTGTGGTTCCAGAGGCGGCTCTAGACTTTATGAGGCCTTAGGCAAAACGCAAACGTGAGGCCCCACTAACAAAAAAAGTGTCACATATACACATTGATGCACTGTCTACATGTGTATGTGCCTGAGAGTGTGCCTGACAGAGAGTATCCTTGTGTGTGTGAATGTATGTCTCTGTGAGCATGTTTGTGTTTTTGTCTGAGACCCTATGTGTATGGGGTAGCTGATGGTGAGAGGGAGCAGAGGGTGTGATGGTGAGAGGGAGCAGAGGGTGTGATGGTGAGAGGGAGCGGGGGGTGATGGTGAGAGGGAGCGGGGGGTGATGGTGAGAGGGAGCGGGGGGTGATGGTGAAAGGGAGCGGGGGGTGATGGTGAAAGGGAGCGGGGGGTTGATGGTGAAAGGGAGCGGGGGGTTGATGGTAATGTGAGAGGGAGCGGGGGGTGATGGTAATGTGAGAGGGAGCGGGGGGTGATGGTAATGTGAGAAGGAACGGGGGTGATGGTAATGTGAGACGGAACGGGGGTGATGGTAATGTGAGAGGGAGCGGGGGGTGATAGTAATGTGAGAGTGAGGGGGGTAATGTGAGAGTGAGAGGGGGTAATGTGAGAGTGAGAGGGGGTAATGTGAGAGTGAGAGGGGGTAATGTGAGAGTGGGGGGGTAATGTGAGAGTGGGGGGGGCTAATGTGAGAGTGAGAGGGGGGTAATGTGAGAGTGAGAGGGGGCTAATGTGAGAGTGAGAGGGGGTAATGTGAGAGTGAGAGGGGGGTAACGTGAGAGTGAGAGGGGGGGTAATGTGAGAGTGAGAGGGGGGTAATGTGAGAGTGAGAGGGGGGTAATGTGAGAGTGAGAGGGGGGTAATGTGAGAGTGGGGGGGCTAATGTGAGAGTGAGAGGGGGGTAATGTGAGAAGGAGGGGGTGATGGTGAGTGGGGTGAGGCTGAGGGTGGTGACGGAGGGTTATGCTGAGGGTGGTGGGGGGTTATGCTGAGGGTGGTGGGGGTAATGCTGAGGGTGGTGAGGGGTGATGCTGAGGGTGGTGATGCTGAGGGTGGGTGAGGCTGAGGGTGGTGGGGGGTGATGGTGAGGGCGGTGGGGGGTGATGGTGAGGGTGAGGGTGGTGGGGGTTATGGGGATGGTGAGGCTGAGGGTAGTGGGGGTAATGGTGAGGGTGGTGGGGGGTGAGGCTGAGGGTGAAGGGGGTGAGGCTGAGGGTGGTGGTGGTGGGGGTGAGGCTGAGGGTGGTGGGGGGGTGAGGCTGAGGGTGGTGGGGGTGAGGCTGAGGGTGGTGGGGGTGATGGTGGTGGGGGGTGAGGCTGAGGGTGGTGGGGGGTGATGCTGAGGGTGGTGGGGGTGATGGTGAGGGTGGTGGGGGGTAAGGCTGAGGGTGGTGGGGGTGATGCTGAGGGTGGTGGGGGTGATGCTGAGGGTGGTGGGGGGTAAGGCTGAGGGTGGTGGGGGTTATGGGGATGGGGAGGCTGATGGTGGTGGGGGTGATGGTGGTGGTGGGGGGTGATGGTGAGGAGGGGTGAAGGTAGTGGGGGTGATGGTGAGGGTGGTGGGGGTGAGGCTGAGGGTGGTGGGGGGTGATGTGAGGGTGGTGGGGGGTGAGGCTGAGGGTGGTGGGGGTGAGGCTGAAGGTGGTGGGGGTGATGGTGAGGGTGATGGGGGTGATGGTGAGGGTGGTGAGGGTGGTGGGGGGTAAGGCTGAGGGTGGTGGGGGTTATGGGGATGGTGAGGGTGATGGGGGGTAATGGTGAGGGTGGTGAGGCTGAGGGTGAATGGGGGGTGAGGCTGAGGGTGGTGGTGGGGGGCAGGCTGAGGGTGGTGGGGGTGATGGTGAGGGTGGGGAGGGGTGATGGTGGTGGGGGGTGAAGCTGGGGGTGAGCCTGAGTGTGGTTGGGGGTGATGGGGAGGGAGAGCCTACCTTTCCCTGGTGGTCCAGTGGGCTCCCTGGTGGTCCGGTGGCCACTGCTTCCGGTCTGCAGCTCCGCAGAGCTGCAGACCATGTAATCTCGCGAGATTTCAGAGCGTTGCCGTGGTAACCCGTGGCAACGCTCTGATTGGCCAATTCTCGCGAGTCACATGGTCTGCAGCTCTGCACACTGCGGAGCTGCAGACCAGTGTCTGCGATGGTGGCCGGGCAGCCAGGAGGGGCCTCGCACCCGGCGGCATACCGGCAAGCCGCCGGGCCCCCTCCTGGTGTCAGGTCCTCGGTCACTGACCGAGGACCTGACACACTCTGCCCACAGGCGGTTTAGGCGGCCGCGAGGCCCCAGCCAGCGCGAGGCCTTAGGCGGCCGCCTAAACCGCCTAATTAGAGAGCCGCCTCTGTGTGGTTCTCCAATCCCCCAAACATGAGCCAAGAGTTCATGAAGGGTAGAATAAGTCTGAAGGTTTATTGAACAGCTTGAGTTTTATACAGTTTTTCCCCTCAAGGTTGACGCCCATGTGGACCTTGTGGGGCACAGGACACAGTAATAACAAACCAATAAAACAGAGTCTTACATGCAGACACTCCCATACAGTGTACACAATCTCTCCCCTCTGCCTGTGATACAAGTAACAAAGACTATGGGCTAACTCAATTAACTCTTGTGACGAAGTGCCCTTCGCCACTTGTTCTTGGAGAGGACTAATGGCTAGTCTTTTGCCTTGTGACTATTGCCCCTGGGTGTTATTGCCATTTAAAAGCCTCTATTTATGGCTATTGTACTTTGGTGACTGTTTCTGGCCCTTTAAATTGTATTGCTACAATTCTGCACCCGAAGTGCCCAAGTAGTCGAAGGGACCGCCGTTCGTGCATGAGAACATGTGGCAGCGGCCATTTTAATTTAGCCGGGCGCGGTCAGCGGTGTTTTGCCATCGCGTTCATGGAACTAAAATCAGATATGCAACTGCACGAACACTGCTGAACTTTTACCGTCTCTGTGACTTCGACACTTCGACAGTAGTCGAACGGTGTTCGACTATACGAATGCCACATTAATACTGGCTATTTGCAGGAACGGCCTCTGTCCATGCATTTGAACAGTATTTGACTATGGTAAATAGACCAGCCACACAGCCCAAATCTGTGGAACTGTTTTGGGTAGAAAAGCCCTGTTTGCGGTCGGTCAAATGGGACTTCCAGCTATCGCCCGAACCACTGAACTGATTCACATAATTTTTGAGTATGTTGGTTCACTATTTATGCTGGTTCAGAAAATGTAAGTATATGCGAATGTGATGTATAATTGTATTAAAGGACACGGAGGCTCATATTAGGCTTTATCTCTTTCTTTATTCCTCAGCAGCAAAGAAAGGATATTGATATTTTTAATATAGCAATAACAAGAAAACAAATACCCTTAAGGGTTAACCATATAACATTCCAGATATATTAACCAATGGGATCAGGCCTTGTACTATGTCCCCTCATGTGACCTAAGCCACTCCCTCTTCTTTGCTGCTGCCTCAGCTAAGTACCACATAATTTTTCAGCTCTAAAAATTGTGTTGTTTTTACTGTGTTTTCATTCTCTTATTGTTTAATATTATTTGTCTATCATTGTCCTGTACATTCTTCTAGTTTGTGTGTTTCTCCAACTGTCCTCAGTGCTGGGTACTTGCCCCTCCCCTGGGGCAAGCCCCATCCTGCACTGCCATTTCGGGTTGTTTATAACCCGCATCTCTCAATTTCCCACCGGGTGGGGGACGCTCCCGGGACCCCGAGGTACCTCCCCAGCTCCCTCCTCACCTCCCCGGATTAGAACGAGGAGCTTAGCCGCCAGACGGATGGCTATTAATATAACCGCTCCCGCGCATCACAGCGGCCATCTTGTGGTTGGAAAATTTGCCGCTCTTTTCGCCCTCGGCTAGCGCCACTCGGTCAGGGAGGGGCGCAAGCTAATTGGCTAGGGAAGGTGTTGGGCAGCTTACCAGTGTCCCCCAGGAGTCATTCCTGAGGGAACACTCGTTAAGCTACCATATTATTTGTGTCATTTTGTGATTTGTGCCTCACTAGTTTGTGCCTTGCCCTAGCTAGCTGTATACCTGTATACAGTGTGTTAGGTCAGTTACCCTGAACCTCTGGTGAATAAACCACTGCAGTGGTGTCAGTGTGCACTGTGCCCTTGTCCACTGGTGGCATTTCTGGTTAGTGCCTTACCCAGTACAAATTTATTGTGACACATCCTGACCAGTATGCAGTCCCCTGCTGATAAACAGATGGTTACCCCCCCACTTCTACTAAACCCAGCAAACATGGTGTCCCCAAAGCCCCCCTGCCTACAGACACTGCTGCCACTGGGGGCTTTGGGGACACATCCCAGAAGCACGTAAACTCAGAGGAGTTCCAGGCGCTCCTGGTTGCTACAATGAGTAGGTCAATTACACAGGCCATTTCTAACGCCATGGGGGTGATGTCAGACACCCTGTCTCACTCTCTCCTCCGCTATCAGGGCATCCAGCTGAACCCCTGGCTCTGCACTCCCTATATCCTCTGATAGCAAGCCAATGGTCCCTAGCGGCCGCAAGGCTACATGCAAATTGCACCATCTACCAGGTGCTGCCTCCAAAACCAGTATGACGGACAGGTTGCGCCCTGTTGAGACTGAGGACGTGGTGCTCCCACGTAAAAGAGCCCCCCGCCGGGCAAAAGCAGTGTGGAATTGGAAGAGGGCAAAAGCCCTACCTGATTCGTCCGACTCAGAGGAGGTTTCAGATGGGTCCGATACCATCGACCCAGTCTATTCAGATAACTTGTCCCCTGAAAGCAGCGAGACCGCGCCTCCAGTGCTAGACGCTGAGCAAGAGACGGATGAATCCGCCATGTTACATCCCCAAGGGGAACCCCTCTTTGACCCTGACACCTTGCACAATCCGTGCTCAGCGGACTGGTACCCCACAACTCATGTGGCCATTTACATAGCGACCAGGGTGAGAAAACCCCTCGACAAGGCCACAAGGAACAAGTTGAGGGCCGAATGCCCACGCCCCACTGTCCCAGACATGGCCTGCGTGACCCCTGAGGTGGACCCCCAGTTCCTGGGTAAGTCAGGGTGGAGGGCCAAAAAGGGATTGGACTATTCCCTAAAACATTGCCAAGACAAGATCCTGGACATACTCGGGCCATGGTCGAAGCGGCCCTTACTGGGGGGACCTCAATTGATTTAATGGCCATCAGAGGATGGATCCAGAGAGGCATATGCCTAATTGGAAATGCCAATACCGCTTTGGTCACAGAACGGCGTAAAGCCATATTAATGAAAATTGAGCCAAAATTAGTACATCTGGCAATCTCCGAGCCTGGCACACAGGCAAAAGGTCTCCTATTCGGAGACGACTTTGTCAAAATCCTGGGCAATTATGTTAGCACGTTTACGGCACTAGATAAGGCACAACATAATATGAAGCGGGTGTTCTCGCAAAAGGTTTTCAGTGTGGCTGGCAGACAGCTGGGCTGTCTGTCCGGCCGCCCCTCCCGGACTTCGTTCCGGGGCTACCGAGGCTCTGCCACAACAAGGTTCCATCCGCCTGAACCAAAGGCACAGTCACGGTTCTTTCCTACCAGGGGCACCCACGTGGAACCAGGGGATCCTCCTATGGCCGTCGGCCTTATGGTGAGTAATTTCCCATTACACACCCGTTCCTTATCACATGTGGGGGGCAGATTGTTTCATTTTCAAGATGCTTGGAACAAATAACCCCATATGCCTGGGTCCTAGAGACCATCCTAGACTACCACATCGAATTCACACAACAACCGATTCAATTCTCATTACCACATCGGATTGTTTTTTCCCCACGAGACAAAAATCTGATATCAAAAGAGATTCGCACACTAGAGGAGAAAGGTGCGATCTACAAAGTCTCAACTACCGCCCCCGGGTTCCTAAGCAACATCTTCCTAGTAGCCAAGAAAGGTGGGGGCACGAGACCAGTAATAAACTTGCGGCCTCTCAAAGCCTTTGTCACATACCATCACTTCAAGATGGAAGGGATACACTGCCTCCGAGACCTGCTAAGACTGGGAGACTGGATGGTAAAATTGGACCTCCAAGATGCATACCTCACGATAGCGATTGCCGAGGAATGTCACCACCTACTTCAATTCCAATGGGAATAGACTATGTGGCATTTCTGTTGCCTCCCTTTCGGCCTGTCTTCAGCCCCGTGGTGCTTCACCAAGCTGCTGAAACCGGTAGTCGCTCTTCTTCGCAGCAGAGGTGTACGTCTGATCATATACTTCGACGACATGCTGATCATGGCCCACGACACCCAGCTACTGAACCAACATCTATCCTGGGCGTTGACCCTTCTGCAAAATCTGGGTTTCCTAATCAATTGGGACAAATCGATCCTGCAACCTTCCCACTCGATAGAGTTTCTGGGCTTCGATATAGACGCAATTCACGGAACGCTCAGTTTACCTAGCACGAAGGTAAAACTCATCAAGAAAGAAATCCGGAGGACGTTGACATGACCAGTCTTAACCCTCCGACAGCTAGCCAGGATAATTGGCCTGCTATCTGCCTCCATACAAGCGATCTTCCCAGGACCTCTCCATTACAGATCCCTGCAACAGCTCAAAGCCACCCACCTATGCTTGGGTCAATCCTATTCGGATTTTGCAAAACAGGAACTGGCATGGTGGCTTCAACACATGGAAGCATGGAACGGCAAGGCAATCTTCGGAACCACCCCGGATCTCGTCATAGAATCCAACGCGAGCAGACTCGGATGGGGTGCTCGTTGTGGTCCTACCTCTACAGGTGGAAAATGGTCTTTAGAAGAAAAATAACTCCACATGAATGGTTTGGAACTCCTAGCTAGGTCATTCGCCCTCCGGAGCCTCCTCGGACACACAACCAATTGTTCCATACTTCTGCCCATGGACAATATCTTAGCCGTTCGCTACATCAACCACTTGGGTGGCACGAGATCCTCAACACTCATGAACCTGGCGAAATAATTTTGGCACTTCTGCCTGAGTCGCAACATATCAGTACAGGCGGAATACCTCCCAGGACTCTCCAACACCGTAGCGGATTGGAACTCCAGACACTTACGAGACAACAGCGCCTGGCGATTGAATCGCACAATATTCCAGAAGCTCCACCAACTCTGGGGACCGATGCACATCGACCTTTTTGCCTCCCGGCTGAATGCTCAACTTCCCTCATTCTTCAGCTGGAGATCGGACCCAGACACAAAGGGCAGTGGATGCCTTCCTACAAAACTGGCCGAACAACAGGCTATATGCCTTTCCTCCCTTCTCACTCATAGCGCGAACTCTCCTACACCTACAAAGCTCCCGAGCATCATTGGTTTTAATAACGCCATTCTGGACAGCACAGCCGTGGTTCACTTCACTCATGGAACTGTCGATTGACCTTTCCAGATTGATCCCAGGATGCACGGAACTATTATCAGACCCCGATGGGAACTCTCACCCATTTCTAGTGCAAGGCCACCTCAGACTCCTAGCATGGCTCCTCTCAGGGGACCCTGGACCATGCCGAACGTTTCACAAACAACTTTGGACTTATTGGCAGGAGCTTGGGCCCCAGGGACAAGACGATCCTATATTCATGCCTGGAACACATGGTGTAGTTGGTGCGTGGAAAAACACGTGGATCCCCTACGTGCTCCTGTAAATCAGGTTCTGGGTTTCCTTACTACCCTTTATGATCAAGTCTTGGTTTACCGCACCATAGTGTACAGATCGCCAATTTCAGCTGGGCACAACGGTTGGGAGGGTTTCCTGGCTGGGAAACACTTATTGGTCTGTCCTCTTCTACGAGGCATAACATTTGCACGTCCACCACAACCCTGCTACATGGCCTTATGGAATGTTAATATGGTCCTTCGTTTGTTGGAAGACTGGCCTCCAAACTCAGATCTCACACTCAAACAAGTGTCCGCAAAATTAGCTATGCTCCTGTGCTTAATTTCCTGCAAAAGGGTATCAGACGTTCGGGCCCTGGATATCGATGCACGGTCCTTCACTCCATATGGTGTCCTGTTTAATATCACCAGATGTACGAAGTCAAAAATCACTTCAGTCTTCTATCCCTTCTTCCTCACAACGCAGTTCGTATTGCCTGCGGGAATACGAACTGCGGACCCAGTCATTCCGGAACCCAACAACACACATCCTGTTCTTGGCAGTGAGGAAACCTCATCACCCAGTATCCACGGGAACTCTGGCACGCTGGGTGAAATGGATAATGTCAGCTGCTAACATCGACACATCAGTTTACGGAGCACATTCTACTAGAAGCGCTATGGCCTCTAAAGCATTCTCCATTGGTTGTAAATTGGAAGACCTCCTCCGCACAGCTGATTGGTCCCGGGAATCGACGTTCAAAGAGTACTATTTTCGCCCAACAGAACATATCTCGTCTATGGTCATCTCACAGCTTTAAACTAGCCTAATATGAGCCTCTGTGTCCTTTAATAAAATTACCAGATTTTACTAATTACATGACGTAAAGTCATGATTTTATTAAGGACACGGAGGCGAGTATTAGCCCGCCCAATGACAGGTAAGCTATACATGTATCTTCCCACCCAATTGCTTATAAACAGGTAGAAGTGATTTGGATGTTCAGATGCAAGGTTATATAATAATAATCATAATTTAGATTTTGAATTTGCTGGACTTAAGAAAAATGTTTCAGATATGAACGCTTTTTTAAAAAAAATGGTACAGCTTATACACATGACAACGATATTTGAATATATTTTACCATATATCTCTCTGTCTCCTACAGCTTAACCCTGTGATGGAATAACCGGGATCATCCGCTATCTCCTAACTATACCGGAAGACTCACCGGAACCCTCTACCGGAGATTATCCAAGTTTGAGAATGTTTCCCGTTGATGTGTTCAGCTTCAGCGTCAGCTAGAAAGAGGGAGTGGCTTAGGTCACATGAGGGGACATAGTACAAGGACTGATTCCATTGGTTAATATATCTGGAATGTTATTTGATTAACCCTTAAGGGTATTTGTTTTCTTGTTATTGCTATATTAAAAATATCAATATCCTTTCTTTGCTGCTGAGGAATAAAGAAAGAGATAAAGCCTAATACTCGCCTCCGTGTCCTGAATAAAATCATGACTTTATGTCATGTAATTAGTAAAATCTGGTAATTTTGGAGTTATATAAATTATATAAAATGTGGATTTTTCGCTTGGAGATAATTGAGCTGATACAGTAATTAGCCCAATTATCTCCCAAGAAGAGGGGAGGAATTTTACTGTAATTAATGGGAGTGTTTAACTGTGTGTCTGTAAATGATTGGTTGTTGAGTTTGTGTTTTCAGTGCCCACAAGGTCCACGTGGCGTGGTAACCTTGTGGGGAAATGTGTATATAAGAAGCAATAAAGCCTCAGTGCATTCTGTTCCTG